>NW_026853981.1:0-43171 GCF_026571515.1 Ruditapes philippinarum
CCCTTTATTATAATTTGTTAATTTGTGTTATCATTATTATTTTATTTATTATCTAAATAAATAGAGGATATTCAAGATTTTTCTATAAATACATGATTTATTTTCATCGAGTGGTATGAAAAAATAAATATTTTTCATGAGTGGCGGTAGCCACGAGTGAAATAATGTAATTTTCATGCTACAAGATGAAAATAAATCATGTATTTATAGAAAAAACTTGAATTTTCTGTTAATTATATGAATTTTTCTCTTTTTGACATTAAAATTTGAAAGACTTTCCCTTAAATTTTTGTGTACTGGCAGAATTTAAAAGAAAGTAGTCCGGTAAGACACCAGTGAAAATAAGGAAAATATGTTTCACTGCTGTGAAAAATAGATTTTTATAGTTAAAATACGGAAAATGAAAAATACGCATTTTATTACATCAATATTTTTCAATATTTCATTTATAAGTACATGTATATAATAAATTTTATATATTTGCGCTAGTTTTTTTTCCTAAAAAGGTGATAATTATGTAAATAATGATTACACTTTAGGTAAATGGATAAGTATTTTGTATAAACAGATAGCTGATTGACAATAATATGTTATTACTAGCTTGAAAAATATAATATTAATATCAGTTTTTTGATAGCTTTTAAATATTTTTTTCTTATATTTGTTTTATTACTACATATTCTCACTGTAACAATATGATGCATGATGGAAAATGTTAAATAAAGTAACGAATTGTCACAAAAATAAAACAAATGCTTGCCTTATATTATTACCCTCCCATTTTGTCATTGATCATACCATCTTTATTAAAACGGGGATAAACCATATATCATAAAATTTTTCATCTACATAAATAACAATTACAGGCAAAGAACATACTAACGCATGAGGAATGCAATGAAAAAGGCATCATGTATTGAACAGAATTATACCATATGCGAACACCCATACTGATTTCGGAGAATGAACTGCATAAATGACAGTATTACTTACCTATTTCAAAAAGTATAAGAAATATAACATACATGTATTCTTCTATGTATACGTATATGTGTTCATCAAATAACTCCGAACAACGATTTCCAACATTATCCTTAGAAATTAAACCCATATGAAAAGATAGAGGAATATCATCCGCATAACGGACAGGTACAATGCGTTTGAGGTTTAAAAGATAGGGGAATTATTCCCCTAACTCTATCTCTCGTTTCTGCATGTAAATGTGTTGCTGAAAAAGTGCAAAGAGGTAGACCCCCGGAAAAAGGACATCTGGAATTTCCTTTTTTATTCTGGAACGCATTTTAAGTAATTTGATAGTATATATTAAAGTTAATTGGATTGTATATATTAAATTTAATTCGATATTTTCTTTATAAAGTAAAATAATAATAGGACAATAAAGTATTAAAACTGAATAGAATAACATTGTATGTCCAAAAAAGAAAAATAAATAAAGAAATTTTTAAAGAAATGAATCTCAATGATTTTGCAATTTTCAAAATTATCTCGATTACGGTATAACCGAGAAGCAAAGTCTTAATCTTAAAATGGCAATAAAATAGAACAACTAACCTCTTAGTCAAGTTATTTTTTAAACATTATTAAATATGTTCAAACAATCTCTTTACCATTGCTAACCATAGTAAAGTAACTATAACTCTCAATTCAGTAAACAAATCAAAAAAGTAACAATATAAGTATTTTCCCGTAAAATGCTAAGTGCACTATTTTTCACAGACAACATGATTTAAAAAAAACAGCTTACTTATATCAGCTAACTGAATGAAAGACAGAAAACTGTCCCTGCTATGAACCATGCATGTTAAACTGAACTGAAATTGAAAATTTGATACAATGTGTGGATATACTCCATTCTCAGTTTTTAGAATATGATTTCTGGGTTTCCCCTTTTTCTAATTTATTGTGCTATATTTTCCTACTTCAGAACGCCACAGGTTGTTTTGAAAATTCCAAAAAGGATGACAGTAAATATGAAAATACCAATGTTATTTACCGAGTTAAAGTAACTCCTGATTCTGGTCTGAGCATTGTGTCTCATCACCTCTTGTTTTGTTTTATACTTCTTGTTTAAACCTGAAAGTTTAAAGTATTTTGTTAACTAAAATTTCCAACTATAAGAATATTGAGTAACTTTTTGTTTTGATTAATTTAATTAGAGAAGAGATACAACATTTTTTCATTCATAAGAAAACTAAAGCATCTGAAAGAACTTTTTTTGTTTGGTGCTGTTTTATGTTGTATCAACACAGTAGAGGTCATATGGCAACTTCCTAGCTTTATTAGTGGAGGAAGACCCAAGGTACATCTGCATCTCTGTGTATTATTTCAAACCGAAGAGGGCATCTGAGTGAAACCACCAATGTTTCGTAAGCTAGTTGGATAGCTTCCTCAATGAATGCTCCCAAGTCCCTGGCGGGACTCAAAACTCACTGCATTGAGATTCAAGTTGTTGAAAGTCAATGATCTTAACCACTTTGTTGTTTATGCCCATGACAAACAGAGTAAAGATATAAAACTGAATATATCTTTACACAGTTCATTTAGAAGAATGGAGTGGCTATTCATAGGATGGAGAAACTTTGTACTGTGACTAACATCCCGAAAATAATATAACTTAAACACTCAATTGGAATAAGTTGCCCAATTTAAACATTTTCATGATGACTATAATAAACATTAAATATGTCATGCATGTAAGAAACATCAATTTCTACCTTCAAACCAATCTTCATTCTCGTATCTATATTCAGAGTCCGGATCGGTCTCTAACAACTCCAGGTACTGTGATATGATATGAACTTTCTCCGGCGAACCTTCGTCAGTCAGCATGTCTCGTATCTGATCAGCTATCTGGTTCTTCTTAGTTACATTATACAGTTTACTTAACGCATCGTGAATCAAGGCTCCGGCTGAAATGGGTTAAATGCATGCCTTAGAATGATTAGCTCAATTAAATACTTTATTTCCTGCCATTATCAACATAGTGATATATTCATGACCATGATCATGTCAACATGCTATTATCTCTTATTAATATTTCACACAGCAGATAAATACCAGCCATTTTATTTTACAGAAAAGACACAACTAGTGTCATTAACTTCTTCACAGGTAAATAACCCCACCTGAGCAAAAAATTGTTTTTATCGTAAAAATACATTAACATAAGAATTATTATAATGCATCATTGTTTGGTGCTTTCACAGGTTTATCTTTTGTTGTACTAAAACAAAACTTAGCATGTGCCCGAAATCTGCAGGAGCCACATTATTGTTACCAGAACCACATGACACACTTGAGACATTACATTAACCTTTTTAGCTTACCTTACTGTTAAATGTTAGTGTATGCCTTACTAAATTTGAACACCATATTCCATATATTTAAGCAATAGCATAAGTGGTGTAAGATAACTTCAATCATACCCTACTTGTAACAGGTTTTGTTCATGCACAAATCATTTTGTTCATGATTTGTTCTGTCTTTTTCTTGTAAAAATTTGTCTGTACTACATGTTTAATACAGATATATTAGTCTTGTATTGTCTTTCAAAGCTGTTCTAAAGATATACATATTTTTACCTCCACCCCACTTCTCTCCTTTCTTCAAAAACACAAGCACAGTTTGAGCTGGTAACTTCTTAAAGAATGCATCACTATCTATCAATGTGCCGTCATCTTCTAGTACCACTGTCACTTCCTCTTCATCTATCTGCAATTTAACAGATGAATTCTATAAAAGCTTTTTTAATGACTTGTTTAAAATATCTGAATTTGTAAACTTATAACTGCCATTGACCAATGAGTCACAGTGGTAAGACCATGCCCCCCTCACCCCAACAACATCATGTCAATGCAAGTATCTTCAAAAGTTGTGGTTCTGAAAACTTTTGCTTAAAAATTAAGGAGCGCCGGGCGAAGTTTAATAAATAAAACTTCACCGCGCCCCGCTAATCAGCGTGTATTTGTCCCCCGACCCTGCCAAGCGAAGTCGATAATTAACAAGTTAAAATATAAGGGACGCGGAGCACAAACATGTTAATTAGCTGGGGTGCTAATTAGCGTGTTTTCGCTCCGAGCCTCCGCCATTTTATTTCTTACATCTCGTCCCTCGCCCCAATGGGGCAAAGTTTTTTTTCAATAAACTTCGCCCTGCGCCCTCACTAATTAGCGTGTTTTCGTCCCGCAACCCTTTTCGTTTTGCGGGGTCGCAGGTCATAAACACAAATTATGGCACAAATCAGCCAACATATTTTAAGCTGATATTTGAAATTTACTAGAAATTCTACTAGTTTAATACTTAATGTCTGTATATTATCAGATAAAAAAATCTTTAAAATAAAGGATGGTCCATAAAATAAAAATAAAAATAAAAATTACACTCTCATAATTTTCTACAAGAGCTTCTTACCTCGAGCTTCTCACATCCCTTTTTTAAAAGTTCCCTAAAAGTCTTTGCTGTCACACCAACCCTTCTCTCCCTTCGAACATCTTGCACTTTGTATGCACGCATTCCCAAATTAAATAATGACAGAAACTTGCTTAGCATTCTACGGGTAATGTGTTCCTAAAGATTTCTATTTTGTAAACAAAGCACTAAATTTCCCGCGAAAATTTTCGATAAATTCCGAAGGTATTCGCATAGATTTTCATTTTCAATAGCCTAATTTTAGAACAAATAACTTACAAATTAGCAATCCCGAACACCTTTTTATGGGCCCCTTTTTGAAGACAGTATTAAAAACATAAAAACGACTTTAATTTAGGCCGTGATATAAATAGGAAAGTATGTGCTCAGGTATGACTTGCCTGCTTAGTGTAATCGATTACGATTAATATTTCGGCAAACATGCGTTTCTTATTTCTCTATAAAAAGGGCAGACTAGTAAAAAATGATATTCGTTTTCAATACTACTCATATTACATTTTGTACATATTCTAAGTCTTCTGTCAATATTTCTATGCCTTCTCTCTTCAATAAGTAGATTGTGAGCGGAACATCTTAGCCTAGAAAATGCAATTCTGTGATTTGTATTAGTGATACTTGAAAAATAATTCTCTGTACAAAAATCTGTTTTTATTAAACAATATGTTTCTAGTTTTGGTGAGTTACGAAGTTCAGAATAAAACTGTTGAATATACTGACCATAGATTGATCTAATAACACATTGAATCTGTAAATTTGTTACAAATGAATTATTACATAGGTAGGAAAAACCTGTTTCATCTAGAATTAATGTTCTTAACATTTTTAGACCATTTATTTACTGGATTACCATTGAAATCATGCTTCATAAATACTTTATACATAAGAGAATCTGTGTTTGACATTATCTTAAACCAATATTTAATCATTCTTATCTTACGCATAAAATATAGTGGAAGTCCTCCAAATTCACCATATAATGTAACATTTGATGTTTGTGTTCGTACTTGTAAAGTTTGTTTTAAAAATTTCATGTGAACCTTTTCAATATCTGGTGCCTTATGAAAATCCCACACTTCACAACCATAATTCAAAATAGAGCAAACCATCGAATCAAAGAGTTTAATCTTTTCAGAAATATTAAAAGATACAACATCGAATAATGAATTAAGAGAATACAATGCTCTTTGTGCTTGTTGTGATAATGATTTCTGAGCTTGATAAAAACATCCGTTAGAAGATAACGTTACACCTAAATATGTAAAAGTACGTACAATATTGAGCTTACAATTGTTATAAAATACTTCAAAATGTTCTGGATAATTTCCCTTTTTAAAAACCATAGCAACTGTTTTATCAATGTTAACTGTTATACCCCATTTGTTACAATACACAAGTACATGTAAATTATTTAACAATCGTTGAAGCCCTTCAGAAGAATATGACATTAACACAGTGTCGTCCGCAAAAAGTAATAAGAAAACTTTCAGTTCCTCTAAACAAAACGAATCTATTGTGTCATCAAGAATACATTGATACATATCATTTATGAAAAACAGAAATAATAAAGGCGATAAAAGGCTCGCCTTGTTTAACACCTTTTACACTATTCAAAACTTTCAGAACACATACCATTAACACGTACACAACTTTTCACATTTTCATACATTTTTTGCAACATTTTAACAAATTTTTGTCGAAGCACCTGATTCTAATAACTTTAACCATAAACCATTTCTATATACAACATCGAAAGCTTTCTTAAATCAACAAAAGCACAGTATAACTTTCCTTTTTTCGAGGGAGATAACTCTATCTATAATCGAAGTTAGAACAAAAATGCAATCAATTGTGCTTTTTGTTTTTTCTAAAACCATATTGAAAATCAGATAATAATTCATTGATTCTGCCCATGAGCGAAGCCTTGTATCTAGCAAAACTGAAAATATTTTTGAGAAAATACTAGTGAGAGTAATACCTCTATAAATTGTTAACATCGTTTTGGTCACCTTTTTTTGGAACAGGGACAATCACGCCCTTTGCCCAACTAACTGGATATATAAAATTTACATACATATGATTAAAAAGTTTACATAATAATGGGGCTAACAAATCTTTACTGTCAATAAACATTTCAGGAATTAAACAATCAATACCCCCGCTTTTTCCTCGCTTTAATGTCGACATTGCTTTAAGAACCTCTTCTGTAGTAAATGATTTATCGAGCAGCTCTATATTAGTTACGTTGCTATAATTAGACAAAATATTCTCAACATCATCATTCGAAAAATCTAAATCATCCGAAAAAATGTCTTTAAAATGATTAAAAAATTTTCCGAACTTATATTATTGTTTTTTGACTTTTTAGCTTTTAAATTATTTACTTCTTTCCAAAACTGCTGTGGTTGTGTGGAAGCTAATTTATGCAAATAACTTTTCTGATTTGCCTTAAATTTCGTTTTAGCCTTACGTTTGGTGTAACGGTAAATGCGTCTTTTTTCAAGAAGAATGTTACTGTTATTAGTAGATCTATTGCTTTTGTATAACTTCGTGGCTGAACGAAATTCACGTCTAGCCGTCTCGCATTCTTGCGTAAACCACGGGCTTTTAAATTTGCGTTTACGATTAGAATTTGACACATTTACTGACCTACCGAAAACGCTGATAAACATAAAAAAGTAACAATTGTAATTATAAATTAAAATGTTATAATTTAATAAAAAGATGAGTGTTGCATATTTTTTTGTCAAAATCGGCATGAAATATCGTCAATCATTTATAAATTCACTACAATTTCATTGACAATTACACAACAGAGAAATTATATACATCAAAATTATGCACAAAAAGCAATTATAAATAATGAAATACATAAAATATATACATATAATATAACATAATACATTATTTTATCATTTTCAAAATAAAAAAAAAATCGCAATGTGACGTGATATTGATAATGTATTATTCAAAATAAGGAAATATTTATGCAATACAACTACAAAAAACAAACAAAAAAACACACAAAAAAAAACAAACAAGAGCATCAAAATCATACACATTTCAAATTCTACAAAATTTTAGTTTCATTTATAACATTTTATGCTCACATAAAATAATTAATGTCATTCCCCGTAATTAATACACTTTTACATTTATATCTTTGATTAAATCTTATAATAACTAACAACAAAAAAAAACATAATTAAAAAAAAAAAAAAACAATTAATTTGAAACGAAATACATTATATACGAAAAAAAAAATCTTATATCAACACAATTTTCATCTAGAAAGATCGATAATTTTTAGAAGACCGGCACTGACAGGGCTAATAAATATGATACTATTCGCCGGTCTCTCGAAAATTCCGGTCAAAATAGACCGGGAGAGACCGGAGACCGGAAGCGACCGGACCGGAGAATAGTACATCCCCGATTTTGAAGCAGTACAATGTAGATGAGATGACGATTAAGATTAAGTGCCTCCCAGTCATAGTCAGAATTGATTGTTCGGGAGTAACATGTAGATGAAGTTTAAGATTGGAAGATGAGGATAAGCATGTGTAAATTTTTAACTTACCTGAAAATTCTATCTAAATCAATTGGTTAGTCAAGGCAGATAATACATATGTCTATAAATATCCATGTGGAACAAAAATTATAATTATAACTAAAATAAATTAGCTAATCTTGGAAAAATAATGTATTTTAATTGTTCCCTAATTGAATCATGGTAAAATTATTTTGTTATAGCTCGGTTACTAATACCGAGGGCTCAACGCGAAACTAGTCTATGTGCATTTTTTAAAAAATGTTCAGGAGAAGGAAAAAACTTTCTCAATTGTTACATTTTCAGAATTGTTCAATGTAATATAGATATTGTGTGTATTTAAGAGAACTTAAACCATACTTATTTCAGTTTTAAAAATCTGTTCATTAAAACAGTTGTTTTAGCAAGAAATGTCACATAGAATAGTTCGCTCCAGAATATTGTGATATATGGCTTTAAAATTGAATGCGAAACTATTCTATGTAATTTTATAAAAAAAGCACAACAATGCTCCATGGTATGTTATAATAACAATATATGATAGAAAAACAGGTTTTTAATGATCTTATGAAAACTTCACATAGACTAGTTTCGCTCTGAATTTTGTGAAAAAACTGACAAGAATTTTTGTGCGAAACTAGTCTAAGTGATTTTTAGGATATGAATGTATGGCAATTAAATGTTATATATTTCCCTTTTTTTCTATTTTTATAAAGTTATATCAATTAAAACATACAGAGCTTTCAAAATGTTTATGTTTTATCAATTTTTTAGGTAATGAATTTAACTAAAATGCATTGTTATGATCTTTCATTAAGAGATACAGTTGGTGTAGAAATGTAGGGGTGAAATTCAGTTCAGACTTAAAAAGAATTATTTTAATTTTTGATTAATGCTAGTTACACTCATAGGGTTTAAACAATATGAACATTTCTTATATTTTATATATTAATTACTGTATCATAGAAATCAGTATTAATTACATGACTTATTTTCACGGACTGCTGTTAATAAATACTTAATAGGTTAAAATATGACAAATGTTATTCTTAATTCTAAAGTTTGACAATTCTTTTTATTTACATTATACTCAATCATGAAGCCAAATGTAAGTCATCTTCAATTATTTTTGAAAATACAAAGGTAATTTAGTAAAGGGAAATCCCTTCTTCCCTCACTCCTCTCCCTGGCAGCAATGATTGCCATCTTTAAATGACAAAGTACACAGAAGCCTGTTTACCAGTCATTGATGAATCTGTGCATCATAATATGTCACTCAGCTCGTTTTTAATGGAGAAAGAAATTATAAATGGCAAAATGTATTTCATCTTACAATGTATTCATATGACTGACAAGTATTGCAATACACAAACAATTTGTTGCAGAAAAAAGAAAGAAAAAAAAAGAACATAATTAATACATGTTTTTTTTTAAGTGGCAATTACATGACATTATTTCGCTACTTAAATATTGTAATAAACTCAGCAACAAGTGTTGACGCTCATCTGCAATGGGCAATGACTATCGAACACATCTAGTTTAGTGGATCCCGAAAGATAAACACAGAAAGGCACCTTAATAGCAAAGTAATGGAAACAAAAATGCATACTTGATTATTTCTTGGTCAACTAGATTCTATCCAATGAGGGAACATAACTAAGTTGAAAAGGGGCATAACTCCTAAAAAGTTTGCATTTAGGATAATGCCCTTGTCTTACATCTTTCTTTGACATGATATGCAAGGGTTCCAAGTTTTATATTGAAACTTTAGATGGTTTTGAAATCATTAAACTTAATAAGCAATTTTAATAAAAATTGTTAGTTAAAAAGGGGCATCTGACTAAATATAGCTTTTAGAATAATACCCTTTGTGTCACAGTGCAATCTTATAATGATAAGCAAGTATTCAAAGTTTCAAACTGCTAGCATAATGAACTACATTCAAGATTTTTCACAATCCCAACAATAACAACACCGGCTCAGCCATTACTATTGCTCAACATTTTTTTTCGAAACAGAAGAGCTAGAATTGGAATGCAGTAAACCCACATTGCCATTTAAAATTTCATTTTGATGCATACTTTTAGGACTAGCATATCAAAATGCAACAATTCAACCATGTATATTGGACCTCTAGACTTGGGAGATGTAACCCAAATAATGTATCCTGTCTGCTTTGGATTAGAGAAAAGAACATGACATACAGCTCTTCAAACATGTATGTTAACATTTATACTTTGCTATAATCATTTAAAAATTATGGATCTTGTCTCTTAAGTTAATACCCACCTCTCCTAGTAATAAAGTAAACAAATCACCTCATCGACCTGACAGAAACTCATTTACATAACTTTGCCCCGCCCTTCCCACATACAGGTGAAGAAGCTAATTGTATTACATCAAATATTAAATAAGAAAGTTTCTTGGTTACTGGTTAACATGTATTATTCAAAGTGATATGTTAAGCATGTATAAATATTAATGATAGTCATGTTCCCTAAGATGAAATACTTGAACCAAAAAGATTTCAAAGACAAACTAGCGACAAGAACTTATGGAAGCAAAATGTAATAAGGTTAGTTAACTGTGGTTTTTATGACAGTTTTGTTTGACAATGTGTTGAATTACATGAACTAACACCATGCAAGTTTTTTATGGTTTGTCAATTTTCTTTTGCAACATTAGTTAGGTAATATTTGTATGTCACTCAAACCATATCTTCAACATACTGTCCAGTAAGATGTTGGACCGTGACCTGAGCATCCCGGGTTCAGTTCAAGAGGATGGGGTCATTTTGATATGCCGTTGTCTGTTATGCTGTCCCGCTGTCTTGTCATGCATCCTAACACTGACAAAACAGTGGAATATGGGGGACATCTATGTCCTATGCACACATTGCTAGTTATTTAGAGAAATATCTTTAATATAAATTAAAAGGCAAGTCAAGTATTAAGCCCGTCTTACACAGAACACAGTTGGGCATTTGATTCCCATACGGTATACTCGGTTATACACGGGTTGACTGGTACGAGTATTGAGCTCCAACCGTGCCTGGTGGTTAGTTGGTACAAGTTAGACTCGAATGTAGCACGAGTATGTACAAAAAAAGCACGGATATAGTCGGTCAAGCAAGGTTTGAACACGATTTGCATATGAACACATACGATTGTTGTACGGTTCCAAGTACGGTCTAGTACGGTATGGTATGATTAAAGACAACTTTAACTCGATTTACTCGACTTCCATAGGGTTAACATAGGGCCCCGCCGACTTTTGTTCGAGTTATGCTCCAGTTATCACACATTCGTGTATGTTTTGATATAAATTGACCCTTAATTGGATATGTTATGGAGGGGTGTTGGTTTTATCTCAGGCTAGGTGAAATTTCTGTGGGACTATTAATCTCAGATATTAAGTTTTATGTTCATTTTTCTCTTTCTGCTTATATAGAATTCACACAGAATTAGATACGTAGTTGGCCATAATATTAGTGGTATAAGTATAGCAGAAAATAATGGTTATTACTGTTAGGTTATTCAGGAAAAATAGTGATCGGATGTGGACTGACTTACTGACTGAAAACAATGCTACCTTAAACTTACTTAAATAAATCAATTTGTTTTTCCATAAGTTTTTTTTCACTAGTTAGCAGTTTGCCTTTGAAATCGTTTTAGATAAAAACAATCAAATAATCAAAATAATAAAAAATAATGCCTGAATTCAATAAAAATTAAAAAATATGTAAAATAGTTCAAACAGAATCTCAATGCAAGTCTTTACTAACTACAATGTGTGATTAGGGAAAATGTTTAACGGTTGTTTTATCATTTTTAATTATTTAAACTAATAAAACTACTGAAAGAATGCAGTTGTATAGAAAAATTGATGTAAATTTTTTCACATAGTTTACTTGACTTTCAAAAGAGATATTAATATTTATGCGAAACTAGTCTATGTGCAAAAGTAAAATATATAATTTTAGGCTGAACTTTCATTTCTTGGTGGGTTAAGAAGGAATGGATAAAGTATATAAAATAAATTTGTGATACAGATATGAAAACAAACGTAATAATTTACATATTGCTTCAACGTTTATCAACTTTAATTGCCCCTTCATTACTAACTGGAATTCACAAACATGCAAGAAATGTCGAATATTTGCATAGTCCGTAAAATATGGCTTTTTCTGATTCTCAAACTTGTCAGTCGCCAAACTCGAGCTCCTACGTTGTGGACCCCTTTGCTTCGATCGCAACAATCAAATCCTTGTCAAGAATGTGGTCAGTCCTGTCAGTACAACAGTAATGTACCTGCAAATACTAATAAACTAAACTAATAAATAATTAACAGTAACTACCCTTGATGTGTTGCGGTTCCGATCCAGGTCCGTCTCTCGGGTACATTTAGTAGTTTATTATAAAAACATCAAATTCTATATTAAATTGTCCTCGATGCATGATAATTAAGGTAGGCCCAAAACTTTATGAAAATAATCATACTTATCAATTCAATTCCTCCCATATCGGTGAGTATTACATGACACAATTTATAGAATAATTAAATTCATTTTCAACCGCGATAAAATTTAAATAAAATTTATTTTCATTTTAAACGGAACTTACTGATTGTCATAGGTAGACGAAATTGTTTCTGGCAATTCGAAGGCAATCAAAACAAAACATATTTGTTATCAAACGTATTGAATTTCTCATTTTCATTTGGTCAAAAGGTAAATGTCAAAGGTAAATTGATTTTTAAGAAGTGTTAATAACCATTTATCTATGAATACTGAAAGTGTATTACAGATGTATTTGCATTATAAATAAACTCGGACATAATCCGCTCAATATTTGCCCTGGGTTTAAAGAGGATTAAATTAGATATGCTATTTATATGGTACATTACTACCCATTTTCTAATGACACACTTCCATTGATTTGTATTGATAAACATGACTTTCATTCTGATGCGATAATACAAGTGTATAACTGTTTTAGAATACATAATTATATTCATTGGAATACCATCGTCAATGTGTATAAATTATTAACATACAGTATAACTTAAAATACATGCTTTTGTGTATATTTCCAAAATTATTACACAATTAAATGAATTAAACCAACTTATCTGTTATATCAAAATGGCTCTACGTGATATATTTAAAATAATTGCCGACGAAAATGGTCGTATTTCGTCGGGAAAATTACGAAAATTCACCAGGGATTTGGAGATGGATATATCGGAAGAGGAAATAAAGGAGATGGTAAAAGCCGTACAACCAAGCAAGGGTGGAGGAAATGCATTCGATGGTATTTATGAATTAAATTATTCTTTAACAAATACAAGTTTACGCGGTTTAGCATTCTGTTTGCAAAAGCCAAATGCAAAAATGTATTTAAAATGAAATATAAAATAAATGATTGCAGTTGTCATTTATAAAACTATAGAAAGGGAAGTGTCGAACTTTCGTTTTTATATATATATGTAAGACGCAATCTTATTTTATCAAGTGCAAGTGGTCTCTTGAACCCTTACCTGATTAATTATTTAAAATTATCAAAGGTGGTTTTATTCCTCAACTTTTTCTCACCAAATCCCTTTAATTCCCGTCCCTCTTCATTGCACCTTAAGGTAGTTTACTCTTCACCTGCTGAAACGTAAGTGATTAGTCTTTGTCACTACATGTAGTAGAAAGAGCCACATAAACTAGAAGTATGTGAACAAAGTCCGACAAGGAAATGCGACATTCACTTAACGAAAAGCCAGCAAAATAAAGTAATACAGAAAAGTCTGTAAAGTCTGATCCTGTCCCGTACTGGTGGTTGCTTTATTTCATTTTTTCATTTTGGTATTAAAATTAACCCTTGATCTTAAAATGGGCTTTCTTTCACTGATCTGACAATATGGTTAAATATAAGATAACGTTTTATACAAAAGGTCCGCCTGCTAAAAAGAATTGAAAATGTTGGATATGTTCAGTTTAATTAGTCCTATTTCATGACGACAGCTTAGTTTCAACTTTTGATGTAAATATTATGCCTAAAATAGGCTAAAGGATAAAACTGGAAATATATACGCATTTTGTATCAGTTTCGTTTAGATTAATACAGTACGTTTATGATTCAAATGTATGCATTTTGTATCACTTTCGTTTAGGTTGATACAGAAAGTACGTCTATGATTCAAATGTATGCATTTTGTATCAGTTCCGTTTAGGTTGATATAGTAAGTACGTATATGATTCAAATGTATGCATTTTGTATCAGTTTCGTTTAGGTTTATACAGTAAGTACGTTTATGATTCAAATGTATGCATTTTGTATCAGTTTCGTTTAGGTCAATACAGTAGATACGTTTATGATTCAAATGTATGCATTTTGTATCAGTTTCGTTTAGGTTAATACAGTTAGAACGTTTATGATTTAAATGTTTGCATTTTGTATCAGTTTCGTATAGGTTAATACAGTTAGTACGTCTATAATTCATCATTATGGCATGCATATGTATGTATGGTTGTCATTCTAATATCACATAAGTTTACAAAATATAGTGTTTAACCCCTTTAGATTGTAAAATGGTTCCACAGGAATAATATAGGTCAACTATTATGTGATCATTAGGAGAATATTTACATCGATAAATTTGCAAAGAAAAAGAATATATATATGGAACAAGATGTTGATCCATTTCCATTCTATTATACTAAATATACTAATTATACTATAGAGAGACTGAATTTTGATTTATTGTCGCCACATCTGACGTCACATCGCAAACAAAATACATATGTACCTTTGTATGTTATGCGGCGCTCTCAACTTGTGTAGCGTGTTATAATAAGTTGTGGCTAAATACGTTGTCTTGCCTTTGTCACCGTCGGTCATGAGTAGACTTTGAGAGTAAAAAAGTAAATAAAAAGACGAGGCTGTCACATTATTGATTTTGCCGTCTGGACCGATATTTAAGGTTTCCAGTTTTTTTATATAGTCATTTAATTTTTTTTCATGAACACAAATAATTGTTCCCTCTTTATTTACATTCCTCATTTTCTCAAAAAAACAAAACAAAACCGGAATCCCTAAAGAACGCCCAAAATGACAAATTTGAAAATGATGCAGGCTCGGTTTGATTGAGCCTGTTTGTGTGTTTGTAGGCGGTACTGGAAAATGCAAGTTACCGTCCACGCCCCTAGCACAGGCTTAAGCAGCATTCAACATTTAAACATGAAAATGGTGAAATTTGTAGACATCCGCAGATGTGTTCATACAGCGGTTATCATGGCCCGGACATATCTTTGTGGTGCATCCAGCGCTTCTATAATGACATTCTTTCTATAGTCCGAACTTTATTCATGCTTATCACTTGCATTTGTCCTTCATTAAAATACTAATTCAAATATCTTTTTTATAGGACTTATGGGAATGGTGCAACAGTTTAGTAAAGATTTTCCAAAGTTGGTAAGAAATATATGATTTACTTTTTGGTTTAGTGTATGTTGCCATTAACTTCCTAAAGCCAAGTGTAATTAGAAACAAAAGCAATTACATGATTGATTCAGTAATTTTATTTTCTTCTCATACAAAGGCATTAGATTATAGGTTGAATATTGTCCAGTGCAAGTCGGTAATTCAAAAACTGTCGTGGAATTTCCTTATATAAACAAAGTAGGCTGTGAGCAATCGACGTTTTTTTATTTCTTCCATGTGCATATCTATAATGCCCACATCTCTGTCAAAAGCTTTGGCGAAGGCGTATTTTGCGACAATGTTGCCCTTGTTAGTTAAAATACAATGTAGAAATAGATATTGTCTTTGAGTTCGTTGTGGTATAAGATTAAACAGTTTGTCATTCAGAGTCATATAAACCGTGGTATATAACGCCACAACACTTTTAGAATTAAAATTTTCTCGCTAAATATTAGTTATTTAAAACTGAAATTACGCCGAATTTACAATTTTTCATCACAACACAATATTATTATAGCATTATAAAGTGTAAGTACTGACAGCTGTTAGATTCGTTCGTTTAAGTTAATCGTTCATTATTTTCACTTTTTATAGAGCTTCTAAATCATTAAATATAAAAAAAGAGAGAATAAGAATCCCTAAAAAAGCACAAGAAAGCAAAATTGAAAATGTTGCATGCTCGGTTTGATTGAGCCTATTCATAGACGGTACTGTCAAGTGCAAACTACCGTACACGTCCTCTAGGACCGGCTTGAGCAGAATTCAACATTTGAACATGAAATTGTAAAATTTTGAATTTAGGAACGTCCGCAGATGTGTTCATACGGCGGTTATCATGGAACCTTCAATGTGACACAGAAGTGCCATTCCATGAAAAGCGGCGTATTGTCCCCAAGTAATAGAAAGCGTGTGCCTTAAACGAAAAAGCAATGGGCTGAACTAAACAAAATGGAATTTTGAAAGGGGATCAAAGATTATGAATCCTGCATTTCAAAGATAAGGCATCAAAAGACAAATTGAAAAGCAAGCAACATATCCTACGGATGATTCAACATTATTCAAGTAGGAATATTGGAACCACCCAATTAGAAAAATGCCGAAAAGTAAGAACTTAAAAGTACCACAAAAACAACAATAATGTCGTGCTGATCGGATATATAACATACCTGATTGAATGTACGGGGCGACTTTTTAAAGCCTCCACGCTTATGTGGCGATAAAATAGACAAGATAAACCCAAGTCCTGACATACGTACAAACTATTAAAATAATTCTTTGAGTGCCAAAATTATATTTCACTAGCTATGTATTAAATAATAATTGATAGATCGATTACTGTAGGGAAATACCATCATTTTGGAAATAAGCTTATGTATGTTCAGTTTTGTATAAAGATAAATACTCATGATGCCATCTATTCTGAACTTATATCAGACATAAAGCTATATAGGAAATAAGTATATATTATTGAGCGCTTTAATCTAGAAAAACGCGAAGTGAACTCAATTTCTAACACCAACATGTACGCAGTCGGTAAGGTGATTCTTTTTCTTTTTTTATAAATACAAGTACTTGATTGATATGCAAAAATACATGTATATAAACATTATAACATTATATCGATTGAACACTTCAGTAATCATGTAATATATTTGACACTTAATTAATGAACATAATAAACTATGGGTACAATACCTCATAAGTTTTGATATTATTGTCTTAATTTGGTCAAAATTTAAAACTTTGATCTTGTATAAAATAAACTCAATAAGTTCTTACGTAAAATAAACTGTTCACTAGAAAATGTAATAAGGTCTGAATGCAAAAAGTATTGTGAAACAGAACTAAAATATCTGAAAAATTTAACTAGTATGGAACGGAGAATTATTTTTAAAAAATTACATCATTTGTTTCTAACATTACGTGCAAACAGACTTTTTCTTATTCTGTATTTGATTTCTTGCAACAATGTTCAATTTGTTTTATCAGTTTTTAGGTTACTGCAGTAAACTGATAATCAATGCCTTGAATTTTATATGACCATCTACATGATATCATTTTGTTTTTACACATCGTTACATAAAACATTTCTTACAGTAGTAGTAGTGTTTGATATGAACCACGAGACAGTATAGAAATTTGGTAGCTGTTTTAGGCTTCTGAAGTAACGGTTAGTTAAAAATAAAGTTCTCGATTTTTCTCGCGAGACGGGCACTACAAAAATGTACACAAACTTTCTGGTTGTCAAGATAATCAATTCCAAATGAATGAAATGAAATAGTCGTATCTTTTTACCAAATGTTTTAAGGTATAAGAACTTGATACATTTAACTTAGTGTTAACTTGCCTATTATAATTTTTTATATTGAGTAGTAACTGACTTCCAGACAAAATGTAGAAATAGAATTTTCGCTTTTCATGCTTATGGTTTACCCCACCCACCCATCAGTCACTGAATATAAACTCAAATGTCTAAACGATAGAAAAATGTGCAGCTTGACTAGACTTGAACTGTAATCTACCGACAGCTATCAGGCCGCTTTCAGTGTCATCATCTCGCCAAAATAGTGAAAAGTTTTTAGTATCTAGCTTTAGGTCTAAATCCGTGTACCCGTTTATATTATATGTTCAGTTATTTTGGTTTTGGAGTGATATATGTGGATATATTACCTGTTAAGATTTTATATCACCCGAGCCGTCAGGCGAGGTTGATATTTTATCTTGGCAGGTAATATATCCACATATATCACTCCAAAACCAAAATAATAATTTTATTACCCTTCCCCTGCCGAGTTTAGACGATTTTTAAAAAAAATCATTGCTGCTTCAAATGAAACATCGAAATAAGATTCCCTTTAGGATACCTCTTCGTCACAACATGACGTCACATAAATACATGACGTATTTTTCCCGTACCTTACGAAAGTAAACAAGAGAAAAGGAGTAGTCTATTGAATGCACTTTTTTGTAATTAATATCAAGCTTTCACAAGGTCATATTTGTTTTTTCGATACTGATGGTAATATGTATCATTACTCTACTTTGGTAAATATTGATCATTTGACAGTTAAAAAGTGCTTTTAAATCGAAATTTACACCGCGTAAAATCGAACCGTACGCGCATCACCTCAGCGCATGTTGTTTACAACGTTGGGTACCAAACGGGAAATTTAGTGTGTATATTACCCGTCTGGCTCGGTTATATCAATTTCTTTCGGGTGATCAATATCCAATCAAAAAGGCGGAAAAAATCTGGAAGGGTAATAAACTGTGACATGAAGTGAAAGCTGAAGACAGGCCTGTAGGGAAAGTCCACCAATAATCGTGCAAGGAATCTGACACGCTCTTATTCATTCATCGAACATGCCTTAAAGTAAAGTGAAGCATAACCTTGATAAAACTATTTATAATCTATTGATAAGCCAAAGATGGACAAATAAAAATTTTAGTACAAACATAAACTACCTAATAGTTTCTAAGGTGAAAAATTCAGCTTTTGGCCGCCATATTGCCAAAATGTTTGATCACGTGATTACGAGATTGACCTTTACAAAACAAATTGTGCTTCAAACATTTTTATAAATTACTTTTTTTAAAGATATTGAAAAAGGTGATTTACTGACTTGTATTCAATTTAAGTACTAAAAAAATAATGAAAATAATTAAAAACATTATCTTGAATTATAAATATCGAAATCATGTCAACAAAGATGTTCTAAATATAGTACACGACTCTACTCTAATCGGTTCTCGCGAATGTTGTCATACAAGGTCTCGCGGTGCACCTAGCTAAATTATTACAGTCATGGCATTATCGCAAAATGTACAAGCATTGATTGGGGCAAGGGTATTTGCAAGTGAAAAATTAGGTTAAATCAACTTACGTTATTCTGTTTAAGTTTCGTAATGGGTCTTATCCAAAACATTAATGCCGCATCAGATGAAAAACAAAAATATTAAAAAGTGGCTTATAAAGTTTTGGAAGCCAGAACTATTTTGAATCATGACATATACCCCCACCATATTGAAATTTGTCCCCGAATTTCACAGAGTTACAGAGCAATGTGAATTAAACTCTGAGCGCTGTACTGTCATGGCCCCAACGTGGTTGTCAAATGTCACAGGGTGGGAAAAAATGTGCACCCTTTGAGACGTTGAACCCGGGACATTTAGAATACTGTACCACAGCTCTACCGACTGAGTTATACGGACAATTCCACATCATGCATCTCCCTTAAATTATATATGTGTACAGTTCTGAACCATGACATACAGAAGCACCTTGTATATTGAAACACAATCCATCACAATTTATGAGTTCAGAGACCCAATGTTACTTACACATAATTATGTCTCAATTAATATGTCAATTTGTTGTATTTCAACCTTTAGATGTTTATTTATATCCAAATCACTATTCTAAGCCACAGGAAGTCATAAAGCCAGGTTTTAAAAGGCGGGTTTTATGTACCAACATTTTCATGTTTGAAATGAACATTACTTTAAGCCACAAGCTCAGGTAACAAAAATTAAAAAAAAAAAATATTATCCATTCTGAATAGCAGACCCTGACTTCAGCTATCGTAAACAGTCTTTCAGGTGCGATTTAGAGAAATGCACTTTTTTTTTAACAGTCAATGGAATATATAGTAATTACTCGTTGTAGTTCTATTTATAAATCTCCCTTTTCTGATAAACTGCTCGTTAAGATGTGGATAGTTGGCAAATCAAGCCACTAATTAAAGTGAAGTCAATTAAAAGAAGACACATACAAAATGTTGTAACATTAGTATGATACTTGCAGCTTTAGCTATTCATATAAGTTTTACTGTCAGAGTGTAGTTCATTGACTTCATTGCTGTATTTAAAATAACTACTGTGTATATAATCTGACAACATAAGAGGACTGGTTACATCTGCAAATACTTACGTTTGGTCTTTCATGGGGCAAGCAATTATTAAACAAGTCAACCAAAAAGGCAAACCAAACCCTTGGTTTTCTACATTATGGCATAAAAGTAAACTCAGAGGCCTAACCGAAGGCCATGGTAAATAAAACCCTTGTTTAACCACAAATATAATATGCGTCCCCGTCCTCCATTTGTCAAACCCAAATTGATCTGAAAGAAATGAATCTGTCCAAATTCAAAAAAAGTTCTGAATATTTGGTCAAATCTGACTCAGGACATACATCTGACATTTACATGATCTTCATTATATTAACTGTAGGCTCTCTATGGTATAATAAACTGTTTGATGTACAACATCACCAACAATAGAGGCACTATCTCTATAAAAGGTTATCCTTAAGTGCCGTCATGACATTTTATCAAACAATGAAACTCCTGACCCTAATAATTTGATTACAGATCAAGTTTGTGTTTATATGTATGTCTGAGAGAAATTTTAGCCAAGATGACCAGTCCATAAAGAACTATTATGAATTTGCCAGAAATGTTTTCTTTTAGTAACAAATTCTTTGTAAAATGCTCAATGTCTATCAATTCATTTACATAAAATAGTTACTGTATTATTTTGCTTTTTTCCAGAGTCCAGAAGAGAAGATTATAGCAGTGACAGTAAGTACATACCATTTTCGTTAGTATGTATATGGCTTACATTTGTAAAGGAGAATTTTCACTAGTCCGCTCGTAATTACTAGTAGAATTTAAGAGAATTCAATACAAGACAAGTAGAAAAATGTTGCCTGCACATTGGATTTTAGAAGCTACTCATCCTGCAGGACAAGTGACTCTGAAAATAATTTACAATGCTTGCTAGTATGGCTTATATTTGTAAGGCAGAGTTTTCACTCTTATTTACTATTCAAAATTGTCCTTGAAGGAAACGTTGTCATTGACAACAGTTTCAAGAACACTGAATATGAGGAGTAGTTTTATTTTCATGTTTACCTCCTGTAATCCACATTCATTATTTTAACTCTCGGAGTGAAATAATATTTAACTACTTAGAAATGATATTGGCTTATAATCAAAATACTGATCTTTTGTACTCCGGTCTATCTATGTAAATAGAGTGTTTATTGTCTGCTGCTCTAGGGTCTCCTTTACCTATTCTCGTTCAACTGCCATCTGCCAATCAAAGACTTTTGATTTGTGTGTCTACTTTTACAGTCTTTTTTAAAAATGTATTATAAAATTATATAAAAAGAAATTTCTACTACCTTCTTACCTACCCTTGTCTCTTAATTTTGCTTTTGCAATGGAGACCATGAACAGAATAACTTATTCCAGCTTTAGTTTGATTAGTATGGAAGAGTGTTGATTGCTAGCATTTTCCAGTTCAATTATTTTTGTCAGAGTTCTTGCACTTAGGAACTTCTCCAGATTGATTGGTAGCTAAGCTCAAGTACTTGTGGTAGCTCAAGTACTTGTGCATATCATACAGGTTTTTAGGTTGAATGATTTTTGGCTTAGTTATGGCCCTTGAAAAAAAATGTGTTTTATGATTTTTGTGTTGCCTGCCACACTGTAGCTGATACATGCTTCAGAGTAGCCATGACTTAAAAGAAACGTTTCTTTGTCATCTCTTTTGTCTGTCTGTTCATCTGTCTGTCTGTCACAAAGCTTGCCCAGACAACTCCTCAAAAACTACTGGTGCAATTTCATCCAAACTTTACTGGAATGATCATTACCCAGTGTAGTTGTGCATTTTCCAGTTCTTTGATATTTGTTAGAGTTATAGCCCTTGAATTACTTTTGTTTCATTCATTTTTGTCCAGACTAATCTCTTTTACTACTCAAGCAATTTAAGTGAAATTTTAAAGGATTTATACATACCTCAAGTACTTGCATAAATTATGGGTTTTCCAGATAAATGATTTTTTGGCAGAGTTATGGCCCTTGAATAAAAAACAAGTGTTTTGACATGTAAATGACTTTTGTGTCTACTGCTATACAGTAGCTACAACATGCTACAATGCTACATAGCAGCAACATACAGTGAACAAACACCTCTCACTACAATTGCTTAATTGGCTATCATGAGGCAACACTTGTGATCACTGATCGCTCTTCAATTTACGGTTTACTAATTATACCCCCGCACAACAAAGTTGTAAGGGGGGTATACTGGAATCAGCTTGTCCGTCCGTCCGTCCCTCCGGCTGTCCGGCCGTCCGTCGGTTTTTTCTTGTCCGCCCAATAACTTAAGATTCCTTTGACCCTTAGTCTTCATATTTGGCATGGAGGTTAGTCATGATTAGTAGATGACCCCTATTGATTTTGAGGTCACTAGGTCAAAGGTCAAGGTCACAGGGGCCTTGACTTCAAAAAGCTTGTCCGCCCAATAACATAAGATTCCTTTGACCTACAGTCTTCATATTTGGCATGGAGGTTAGTCATGATAAGTAGATGACCCCTATTGATTTTGTGGTCACTAGGTCAAAGGTCAAGGTCACAGGGGCCTTGACTTCAAAAAGCTTGTCCGCCCAATAACTTAAGATTCCTTTGACCCACAGTCTTCATATTTGGCATGGAGGTAAGTCATGATTAGTAGATGACCCCTATTGATTTTGAGGTCACCAGGTCAAAGGTCAAGGTCACAGGGGCCTTGACTTCAAAAAACTTGTCCGCCCAATAACTTAAGATTCCTTTGACCCACAGTCTTCATATTGGCATGGAGGCTAGTCATGATAAGTAGATGACCCCTGTTGCTTTTGAGGTCACCAGGTCAAAGGTCAAGGTCACAGGGGCCTTGACTTCAAAAAGCTTGTCCGCCCAATAACTTAAGATTACTTTGACCCACAGTCTTCATATTTGGCATGGAGGTTAGTCATGATTAGTAGATGACCCCTATTGACTTTGAGGTCAAAGGTCAAGGTCACAGGGGCCTTGACTTCAAAAAGCTTGTCCGCCCTATAACTTAAGATTCCTTTGACCCACAGTCTTCATATTTGGCATGGAGGTTAGTCATGATTAGTAGATGACCCCTATTGATTTTGAGGTCACCAGGTCAAAGGTCAAGGTCACAGGGACTTTAACTTCAAAAAGTTTGTCTGCCCAATAACTTTAGATTCCTTTGACCCACAGTCTTCATATTTGGCATGGATGTTGATCATGATTAGTAGATGACCCCTTTTGATTTTGAGGTCACTGGATCAAAGGTCAAGGTCATAGGGGACTTTGACTTCAAAAAGTTTGGTCCACCCATTAACTTAAGATTCCTTTGACCCACAGTCTTCATATTTGGCATGGATGTTGATCATTGACTATTAAGATGACCCCTATTGATTTTGAGGTCACTGGGTCAAAGGTCAAGGTCACAGGGACCTTGACAAAAAAAAAGCTTTTCTTCTTAATTGCTAAAGAATATCCTGTCCGCAATGTATTGATTTTGACATTTTCACATTTGAAGCATGTAGAATACATAACTTAGCAATGCACTGGCTTAGTAACCTCAGATTTGGCAGGGAGGTTGTCCTTGAGCTCTAAATGGCCACTGTTGATTCTGACAAAGTGGTATGCGGGGGTATTCACGCCATGATAGTGGCAGTTCTAGTTTTACACTGCTTAATTTTTAGAGTATGGTTCAGAAGTATTTTAATTTTGAAACTGTCCTTCGATTGAAAACGGTTTTAGGAACAACAAGCTAAAAGTAAGTTAATTAGGCTCTATGCAAGGAGCAATATAAATTATGCAAGTAATTCTCTGCTTTCATACAGAGGGTTAAATAGAGATGTATACTCCAGAATTCAACAAATGTTGGTTCCCCATCCCCCATCTTATTCTTGGTTACAAACAAACTTTAACAGTTACCTCTTGGTAAAGTTATTGATGATAAGCCTAACACATTGATTACTATTATGAATGGTAATGCACTGTGAAGCTATAAAGTAAAAGTTGTTTTGTAATGTACCCAGGGGAAAAAGATAGGAAAACTTCACATTTGCTGAGTTCCTGATAACATCTATTACTGATAATAAACAATGATGGTGCATGGGCATTTAACAAATCCATTTGGAATACTTACTACAAACTGTAAGTTGTAAGTATAACTGTCAACAAAACAGCAAAGATATGTTTTGCATATTATAATAACAGAGTCAGTGTCCACATTTAAATAAGGAAACATTTTTTAACTTAAAGGGACACTGAGGTTTAAAAGCCTAAAAACATAACATTTGAATTTCTTACATAAATGAGCTGGGGCACTTAAAACAGACAGATATGCATTGATAGTAAAGAAATATACTTAGAAATAAATAAAAAATGGTATGTTTATGCAATTTGAGTGAAAAGCATTAGATAAATGCTTTTCAATTTGGGTCATTTTTTGAATAATTATTCTGGAAAAACGAAGTGCACAAATGATCTGAAATTTTGCACAAAGATTAGTGGTCTTAATTAACCTACATCAAATTGTTCATTTATCTGGAAAAATATGTTCAGTCCCATCATGTCAAAAAAACCTCAGTGAGGTCCCTTTAAAATTTTGAAAAAGAAATACTAGTTAAAAGTAATTTTTTTTAATAATATGAAGTGTGATTTATGAGATCAATTTTCATTATTGGCCTCTCAACTCATGTGTGAGAGGTAGTCCAGTGGTAAACTAGGAACTTAAAACATGAGTATGACTGACATCAACATATTATTTTAAGTGTTCAAACATTATATAAATATACCCATATAAATATACCCATATTAAGTAGAAAAATTAATCAATTTATCATAATTTATTGCTGACATTAATTATTGATATATAGCAGTATATTGATTGGTTTTTAATTCCAATTAGATTAAAGCACCTTGATAACAGTTCATCACACTATAACCTAAACACCGTAACAATGTGTGGGAAAATATTCTCAGGCTTTAAAATAACTTTAGCATAATACTTTTATCTTTGATTTTAGGACAAAGCCAATATTCTGGGGTTTTTGTGTGTTTTTTTGTCTTGTTTTTTATTTTTTTGTGAATGTTAATATGTGACTCCAGTCATTTTAATGTCAAAGTCAGATTCTTTGAATTGTGGCTGAATTTATATCAGATATTGTGTCATATTTCCAATAGAACTGTGTGTTTTTATCCAAATTTTTCTGTGTTTTTATCCAAATTTTTCTGAAGATAAATTCTTGTTTATGATTGAAAGCAGATATATTTTTTTTCTTCAGACCAGAAAATCATAAATGCATGTTAAATCATATTAAAATGTGTATTAAATTTTCCTGAGTACTTTACTGTACAATTGTATCACTTTATTTGCCCCTAGTCACTGTCTTAAAAAGTTGATCAAACATGCAATTTCAAAATCAGGAAGTCACATTTTATGAAGTAGAAAGTTTAATCATCAAATATCATTGTTAAATCAATATAATGGAAGGAAAACAAAACTAAAACCTTGCTCTGTTGAATTTGTAAAGTAGTAAGTTTATTTAAAAGAAAGTTTAACGTTAAGTATATTTATGAAAATTGGAAGGTGTTTTATTCTATGAAAAAGGTAATTAATGTTTTAATTAGCTGTTATTTTTAGTTTATTTTAATTAATACTTTCTATTTTGAAGTATTAAATTCACCCTGTCTTTATCATTGTTAACAGTTAACAGTTGATATTAAAAAAAAAAAATGAAATAAAAAATGAAACAATACAAGCTTTTTGTGCAGTTAGCACATACACCCTTAACAAATGTAACAGATTAATTTGTGGTGTAAACAACTTACCTGCACTGTAATGGCTAAAAATGAGGCCACTTCTGCCAGGCAACTCACTAAAATTATGCAGTGTTCCCTTAAAAATCAATTATACATCAAGTTTTTTGCTTCCCTCTTTTTGCAAAAATAATATTGTGTTAAAATACTTATATTCTTCCAAAAATTAAAGGGTAGGGTTCCTTAATTCCAAGACTTGTGAGCAAAATACCTGGTGTACCTTAATTGTCAATACACGTGTAGGCTTGAAAAACAATTCCTATTCAAAGAATGGCATAAAGACAACAAAATTTCACAATTTTCTTCTGTTGTTGTTTTCTAATATAATATATATATTTTTTTTCCACATGTTAAAAAAGAATATTCCATGAGTAGATTTTCATGCATGCTTCTTTTGATAAAAAATTCTGTTAATAAAGGCTTTGTCAAAAATACAAACTGATCTATGGTCCTTTTCATTGTACAAGTTGAGAAGTGGTGAATTATTAATGAGGGCCTAATGTCATTTTAGCAATGGAGTCATACGCCGGTAAAATATATTATACTATAAAGGTGTCTGTGCATACAAGACTAGACTTTTGTACGTTATGAGGCAGTAGTTATGGACAGAAATTATTTTCTGTTTCCACTTCATAATAATGACAGATTTTTCAGAAAGTCTACAAGAACGAAGTTGGTACGGAAATTTATATGAAATTACTGGATTATAAGTTTGTGCTTGGTAATTTTGTGTGTAAAATGTGTTTCAAGTTTAGGATTAGCATAATATTAATCAAAAATATTATATGACTGATTTTATATCGACAACAATTTATTTCTAATATGCTGTGGAGGATAAGGTTAAAATTTTTAGACATATATTCTGTAAATTGAGATTTAAATTTATGGATAGCTAAAATGATTATGATTCTTATATTTAAGTTTGATAGGCTTAAAAATAAAATTCTTAATGAGGTATGGCGAAAGGATGGTTTGAGATTCTACTTCACATCCCCTGGATTTTGGTTTGAAACAGGTGGAGACTATATTTTGATAACAATTTAATAAAGTCTTGGGAACACAGGCTTGAAAATTTAGTATTATAACTTTCCAACTCATATATTATCTGACATTCAGGAGGTGAAATTCAGGAGCATGTTTGGAAATACATGTATTACTAACATTTTGTTTCTTTATATATTTCAGATGCCACATAAGATTCCTTTTAAAGTGATCCATGCTTCAGGTCAGGACGAGAATTTTAGGGCAGCTGAACTTAATCACCATAATCCACTGACCAAAGGATGGCAGTCTGCAAAGTATGTACATATTCTAGTAAAACTTAATATAGTTAGAAATAGAAAGAGCATCAAAACATAAGGCAATAAATTAATTGTTAATTGTGGTTCAGATTAACTATAGAAATAAAACATTTTCAATGAAGGTTTTGATATTTTTACCATTTTTAACAGTATAGTCACATTTTAGTCCGATTACGTAAGATGATTCCATTAGTACACTATAGGACTAAGTCACTTCTCAGTTTTTACCACTAACAAAATACAGTTTTTACCACTAGCAATATTTGAGGGAAAATTGAAAAAAGACCTGTAGTTTTCCTTAAAACTAAAAACCGATAAATATCCATGAAAGAATTAAAGAGAGATTATAGGACATAATTTGTTCTCTTAAATTAACGAAAACCTTCGCTGAGTGGTTAAGGCCACAGTGACTTGAACCTTTGGTATGTCATTTCTAATGGTTCAAAGCCTGTCATGGACATTAAAAATAGATTTATTGAAAATTAATGAAGAAGCTGTCAAGCTAATGCTTATAGAAAGTTATTGATACTACTTTCATGACCTTAAATAATGAACAAATGATCCCCTTAGGTCTTCTGATCAAGTAAAGTTTTAAAGTTGCCAATTATCACCTTAACATTGTTGAACTGTTACTTAAAATCATTCAAGGAAAGGGGTAACAATTTTCTAAAAAAGCACTATTGTTTACTCACTATTGGTAAATGTCTCCCACATTGTGTAGGCATGATTCAAGTTTCAAGTTTTATTTACATATTCTCTGTTTGCATACATACAAATACAAGAGATAATACATGTCAATTATTTTACATACAAATAGTCACATGCATAGCAGAGAGCAACACAAAGTTCTAATACAGTTCATTCATAAGAATTATTAACGAAAATTAAACAATTCAGACACATACTGCAGTATAGAAAAAATAATGTTTTGGTTTTTTTTGCCCTTTTTTTACCTACATTTTAATTCAGTGCAATGACATGTACACAATTACAGTTATGTACATAATGATGTTACCTAGGTGTAATGAATTATTTTGCATTTAAAGTTTTTGCAGCAGCAGTAGTATGTATTAAAATATTTTTTTTTTAGTTTTTTTTTATTGAGGATTTGACATAACAATTCCTGTGGGTTAAAACTAAGAGATAACCTACTTACCTATTTTTTAAGCAATAAGCCTTTTATAATCAGATGTAAAGCCATTAGCTAATATATTCAAACTGTAAGGAGGTCTATCTATCTTAATGTTCCCACTCCTCAACTCAAAAGTACATTAAAATTCTTATTCTAGATTTACTGGTTCACTTTCAGCAAAAGATATAATTAATCTTAAATAAAATATATAAATTTCTATATCAATTTAAAAATAAATAAATATTTTTTCAATATAATTAGGGACATTTTGCATTATAAATGATAATGAATTTTTATTGAATTTCCAATTTAATTAGAAATGCTAGATTTAGTTCCATTAGTATGAATTAGACAAGTCATTTACAAATCAATAGTTTGACATCAGCTTGTATATATATATACCTATATTATCTATATTATGCCCTAACAATACTTCCGAGGCATTTGCCCCATTAAATAGAAAGTAAACAGCCATATTAATAATGAATGGAAACTCATTATCATATCTATATCTCTTAAAGATCAAAAAGTACACTTATATTTAGAATGATATAGTACATTGTTTAGTCAAGCAGTGCATTTAACTAATGGAATTGTTCAAGATGGAATTGCATAAAATTAAAAAAAATTTCTCTTCATCAAATAAACGTTGTTTTCCTTTAATTTTATGCTTGTGTCACCAAAGCCATTTTGTGACTGTTAATTAAATGAGCATTTTATAAGAAACTTAAATAAACTCATAGAAAGAGCATTTTATGAGAGGCTATCATCATAATTCTCATAGAGCATTTTATGAGAGGCTATCATTATAATTCTCATAGAGCATTTTATGAGAGGCTATCATCATAATTCTCATAGAGCATTTTATGGGAGGCTATCATCATAATTCTCATAGAGCATTTTATGAGAGGCTATCATCATAATTCTCATAGAGCATTTTATGGGAGGCTATCATCATAATTCTCATAGAGCATTTTATGAGAGGCTATCATTATAATTCTCATAGAGCATTTTATGAGAGGCTATCATCATAATTCTCATAGAGCATTTTATGGGAGGCTATCATCATAATTCTCATAGAGCATTTTATGAGAGGCTATCATTATAATTCTCATAGAGCATTTTATGAGAGGCTATCATCATAATTCTCATAGAGCATTTTATGAGAGGCTAACATAATCTCATAGATTGAGCATTTTATGGGATGCTAACATAATCTCATAATGTAGATTGAGCATTTTATGAGAGATTTACACATATCTCCTTTCAAACATTTAATATCTATTCACCAAATCATCACAAAAAATCAGCTGTTTTATTTTAGAAGTTTATGTCAAATTAAAAATGTCTCCTAACAGATCTGACACATCATCGTTTTCAGATATTGTTTATACCCACAAGATCTTGTTATACAACTAGAGAAGAGAGCAAGACTCAGGAAAATACAGGTTCTCTCACATCAGTATGACATAGGTATGTATACAGTATCATTTCCCATTAGCTCTCCTATAATAATTTGCAGCCCCTAACAGAAGAAAAGTTAATTTTTTATTTAGGTGTAAGTAAATAGTGCATTGTACAGCCAATTTAGGGCGAATTAGGCCTGATTCCCCTCTCAGAAAAGTAAATATTTTTTCCCTTTTATGAAAAATTTTCCCTCCAAAAATAATTTGTTTTCTTTTTGAGATCCACTTATCATGAGTGGTACAGAGCAATGCATTGTAGTTAAAAAAGATAATAATGCTATAATTGCATTCCCCTTGCTTCCCTCCGCAACACAATTTTCCCCTCTCCATGAGCCTCGCCACAATATCCAGTAAGGTGAAAAAGTCACCTGTAAATTCTCATAAATTACAATAACTCTTACAGCGTATAAGCTGTTCAGCTGTCCTGAAACATTACTCCAGCACCTTATACTTACAATTTTAAATAAAACATTCACATTTTTTTCTGGTCCATTTTGGTCATATTCCAAATATCAAAAGTTTTGTTTTTTTCTTTAATTTCAAAAGGTAAATTCCCAATTCAAGGAACAAAAAATAAAATATTAAGTAAAATTATTGTCATTAATTGATAACATTTACACTGTGTCATAGAAAATTGAAACCTTGCATTTTAGATTGTAGTATGTGCCGCGTCATGACAAAACCAACATAATGGATTTGTGACCAGCATGGATCCAGACCAGCCTGGGCATCCGCACAGTCTGATCAGAATCCATGCTGTTCGCTATCAGTTTCTCTACTTGTTAGAGTTTGTAAGCAAACAGCATGGATCCTGATCAGACTGCGCGGATGCACAGGCTGGTCTGGATCCATGCTGGTCGCAAACCCATTATGTTGGTTTTGTGGTGACGCGGCACATAATTATGTGCTTTTGAGTGAAATATAACAGGAGTTTAATTAACCTAATACCTGATTTCTTTTATTTGATGTATACAATATGTTGTCAGTTTTTCCCCAATTTGCTTAAAACATCATTAAAATTGGCATTTCTGGGGGTCGGATACTATTCCCAAAGTACTGAGAAAAAACCCTGACATGATTTAAATAAGATATTTGAATTTCAGTGTATATTATATTATTACCCTTCCAGATTTTTTCCGCCTTTTTGATTGGATGTTGATCACCCGAAAGAAATTGATATTACCGAGCCAGACGGGTAATATACACATTAAATTTCCCCGATGGGTACCCCACGTTGTAAACAACATGCGCCGTGCGATGCGAATACGGTTTGATTTTACGCGATATAAATTCCAATTTACAAGCAATTTTAAACTGTCAAGTGATAAATATTTACCAAAATAGAGTAATGATACATATTCTCGTCAGTATAGGAAACAAATATTACCTTGTGAAAGCTTGATATAAATTCCAAAAAAGTGCGTTCAACAGACTACTCCTTTTCTCTTGTTTACATCCGTTATGTTCGAAAGATAATACGTCATGTATTTGTGACGTCATGTTATGGTGAAGGGGTATCCTAAAGGGAATCTTATTTTGTCGTTTCATTTGAAGTAGCAATTATTTATTTTAAAATCGTCTTAACTCGGCACGGGAAGGGTAATAAAATTATTATTTTGGTTTTGGAGTGATATATGTGGATATATTACCTGCCAAGATAAAATATCACCCTCGCCCAACGGCTCGGGTGATATAAAATCTTAACAGGTAATATATCCACATATATCACTCCAAAACCAAAATAACATATATTATAAAAAAAAAAAAAAAAAAAAAAAATTATATATAAATATATATGTATATATTATGTTTAATATGAGGTTCAATATTTTCCATGTTTAAGTTGTTGTATATTGTTGTATATTTCAGCCACAAGGATAGAGATATTTGTTGGGGATGTTCCTGAAGATTTACCATGTGTTCTTGACAATGCTAGATATACCAGACTAGGGTAAGGACAATACAGTCTTTGCCAAGAAAGAAAATCTTGTTAATTATTTTGGCATATACAGTGTATATTCGATTTGCAAGGAACAGAATGATTAGCGATTTGTTGTTGATTTCTGATGTCTGCTAATGCAATAAAATACCTTTATTTACCTGAAGAAGTCTTGAATGGTTTGCAGGTTATATTCTATAATATTGGCATCTAAGGTAGTAGCAAAGGTATTTATAAACCTGATGAGCTCAGTACATGTATCTCTTAGATTTTGGCCTTAAGATTTGTCAGCATATATTAGGGCTTCACAAACCACTCGTCCACTGATAAATCTGTCTGAAAAGTAGAAATATTATCTAATACACTAATATTGTATTGCTCTGCTCCTATGATTTCTGTTTTCTTTTTCTTCAGCTACGTGTCACTGTCGGACAATGAGAAGACAGGTTTCAAAGCTCGGGAGCTGAAGTCGGTACACGTGGATGCCGTAGGACTGTTTTTAAAGTTGAATATACATAAAAATCATATCAACAAACATAACTTGTATAACCAAGTGGGTGTTGTGGCTATCAATGTGATTGGAGAAGAGATTAGAAAAGGGCAAGAACTTGTTGATGATTTGGTATGTAGTTTGTTATAGTTAAAACATTACATGTATTTAAAAGGCACATTATGCTTCAGAAATGAATAATTTTATCATTCTTAAGAAAGGGCATTTATAATGTTTAAATAATGGTTTTAAAAGCATGTTAGATGCTTATTACTTGAAGAAAGTAACCCTGAATGTGAAATTATTTGTCATAAAACTAGTAAAATGTTAAGAAAGTGGTATTTTGTCTTCTTTACAAAATACTAAAACATTGTGACTGTTTTAATCCGCCTAAAACAAAAGAAGAAAAATATGAGGTAATTGGTCAATGTATAACTTTTTTGAAACTATAAACTTTACACAAATATTAAAGCTGTTGAAAATTTCAAATGAAAGCATTTCTGAGGCATAATGGGCCTTTAAACATTTATTTAGAATGGACTGTGAACAGTTTCTTGCAAAAATTATATTAATCAAGCTTAAGTTAATATGCTTCCTAGAACTTACAATAGGTAGAACATAAGATTTGTTATGCGGGAGTGGCTGATTTGAATCTGTGACAAGTTAAAATTTCTCTGTGGCAATCAATCTTGGACATTGAGTTGAACTGTAATTTGTCTCTCAAATCATGTAAGATCAGTAATCTGTCACTTGCAGATCAACTGGTTATTTCTTGTTAATTATCCTAGGTTATCGGTTAGGTTGGCATACTGCCAAGATATGACAAAAATGTGTTAAAATTGGCAAAAAAGCCAAACAAACAAGTGTGGCTTGAACTTAGGACCCTTGGTTAAAAGGCAAACACCTTAACCATTCAGCTACCTGTCACCTTGTTAATTATGTTTGCATCATTCAGACAAATGTCTGACAGTGTATTGATTGATTCAAGGTTGTAAATGTTTGTTTATACTTTCAACTAGAGAGATTCAGATTTGCTTCATCATTTTGACTAATTGTACCATTAATAATTTAAATAATACCTAATTTGGTCACATTTAAATGACATACAAATAAAACAAAGATATTCTGAAGCAAACGGGAGTTAATTTAAAAAAAATAAAAGAAATCTCTTGCAACAGGTACAAATTTTTATGAATTTGAAATCATCTCTAAGAAAGGTTTTCATTTTTTTGGGGGGGCATTTTATCACTGTTGATTAAGGAAAGATACATGTAGTTGATTAGATTTGCTGCGGTAAAACGTTTTGTTTAGGGTAAAATGTTATGTATGTATATGTAAAAACTGTGAAATTATTGAACTATTTTCTTCGTTTAGGACATTTATGAACAGAAACAGAAGTTATTTGGAGATGTGGGTACAGATGGATTGGGCAGGTGAGTTGAAAATATGTTAATCATTTTTAAATCACATTGATTGTGTGGCATTTAAGAAATATTGAGCAGATTCTAGAATTTTTGTTCTACACAATGTTAGTGCAGATTTTTAGTCTATATCTTTCATATAATGACTTACATCCCTTGTCCTATGAAAATAATGCATTTTTATCCCCTGCCGAAATGGCGGCGGGGGATATAGAAAAAGTCTCCGTCCATCCGTCTCAAAAAGTATTTGAGGTATCAACTTGAAACTTCATAGGTGGATAGACCTCATTGAGGAGGAGTGCAGTGCACAAGAATGATAACTCTACCCTGCATAATTTTTGAGTAATTTCCCTTTGTTATTTTTCAAAATTAATTTTTGTCTAGAGCATAACTCAAAAAGCCTTTGAGATATCAACATGAAACTTCATAGGTGCATAGATCTCACTCAGGAGGTGTGCAGTGCACAAGAATGATAACTCTACCTTTCATAATTTTTGAGTTATTGCCCTTTGTTATTTTTCATACTTAATTTTTCACCTGAGTGGAGCATAACTCAAAAAGTGTTTGAGATGTCAACATGAAATGTCATAGGTGGATAGATCTTATTGAAGAGGAATGCTGTGCGCAAGAATGATAACTCTTCCCTATATAATTTTTGAGTTATTGCCCTTTGTTATTTTTCATACTATTTTGTCCGGAGCTTATCTCAAAAAGTCTTTTATCAAGTTTGCTCATATAAATTGATTGGCCCCTTTAAGGGGTCTCTAGGGCTAAATATAGAAAAACCTTTAAACATCTTCTCCTACAGAACTAATGAATGGATGATCACCAAACTTTGTCTGTAGCATTCTTGGGTAGTCTTTTATCAAGTTTGCTCATATGAATTTGATTGGCCCCTTTTAGGGGCCGCTAAAGCTGAAAATAGAAAAACCTTTAAATGTCTTTTTCTACGGAACTAATTGATGGATGATCACCAAACTTTGTCGGTAGCATTCTTAGGTAGTCTTTTATCAAGTTTGCTAATATTATTGTGATTGGCCCCTTTTAGGGGTCTCTAGGACTAAAAATAGAAAAAACCTTTAAACATCTTCTCCTACAGAACTAATTGATGGATGATCACCAAACTTTGTATGTAACATTCTTGGGTAGTGTTCTATCAAGTTTGCTCATATTAATTTGATTGGTCCCTTTTAGGGGCCGCTAAAGCTAAGAATAGAAATACCATTAAATGTCTATTTCTAGAGAACTAATTGATGGATGATCACCAAACTTTGTCTGTAGCATTCTTGGGTAGTCTTTTATCAAGTTTGCTTATATTATTTTGATTTGCCCCTTTTAGGGGTCTCTAGGGCTAAAAATAGAAATACCTTTAAATGTCTATTTCTACAGTACTAATAGATGGAAGATCACCAAACTTTGTCTGTAGCATTCTTGGGTAGTCTTTTATCAAGTTTGCTCATAATACTTTGATTTAAGCCCCTTTTAGGGGTCTCTATAGCTAAAAATAGAAATACCATTTAATGTCTATTTCTAGAGAACTAATGGATGGATGATCACCAAACTTTGTCTGTAGCATTGTTGGGTAGTCTTTTATCAAGTTTGCTCATATGAATTTGATTGGCCCCTTTTAGGGGCCGCTAAAGCTGAAAATAGAAAAACCTTTAAATGTCTATTTCTACAGAACTAATTGATGGATGATCACCAAACTTTGTCGGTAGCATTCTTAGGTAGTCTTTTATCAAGTTTGTTAATATTATTGTGATTGGCCCCTTTTAGGGGTCTCTAGGACTAAAAATAGAAAAAACCTTTAAACATCTTCTCCTACAGAACTAATTGATGGATGATCACCAAACTTTGTATGTAACATTCTTGGGTAGTGTTCTATCAAGTTTGCTCATATTAATTTGAATGGTCCCTTTCAGGGGCCGCTAAAGCTAAAAATAGAAATACCGTTAAATGTCTATTTCTAGAGAACTAATTGATGGATGATCACCAAACTTTGTCTGTAGCATTCTTGGGTAGTCTTTTATCAAGTTTGCTTATATTATTTTGATTTGCCCCTTTTAGGGGTCTCTAGGGCTAAAAATAGAGATACCTTTAAATGTCTATTTCTACAGTACTAATAGATGGAAGATCACCAAACTTTGTCTGTAGCATTCTTGGGTAGTCTTTTATCAAGTTTGCTCATAATACTTTGAGTTAAGCCCCTTTTAGGGGTCTCTATAGCTAAAAATAGAAATACCATTAAATGTCTATTTCTAGAGAACTAATGGATGGAAGATCACCAAACTTTGTCTGTAGCATTGTTGGGTAGTCTTTTTTCAAGTTTGCGCATATGAATTTGATTGGCCCCTTTTAGGGGCCGCTTAAGCTAAAAATAGAAATACCTTTAAATGTCTATTTCTACAGAACTAATGGATGAATGATCACCAAACTTTGTCAGAAGCATTGTTGGGTAGTCTTTTATCAAATTTGCTCATGTTATCTAAAATTAAAAAATATATATACATTTAAATGTCTATTGCTACAGAACTAATCAATGTATTATCACCAAACTTTGTCTGTAGCATTATTGGGTAGTCTTTTATTAAGTTTGCTCATATTAATTTTATTAGCCCCTTTTAGGGGCCACTAAAATTAAAAATAGAAATACGTTTAAACATCTTCTCCTACTGAAATAATTGATAGATGATCACCAAACTTTGTAGCATTCTTAGGTAGTCTTTTATCAAGTTTGCTCATATTAATTTGATTAGCCCCGTTTAAGCTAAAGCTTAAATACCCCAGGTCATGGCATTTCCTCAAATTATTGTTTAAACATAGTTATTCTATGCTCAAATTTAATATTAGAATATATTGACATTCCAACACTGAAAAGCAGTTGTTTCTGGTGAGCGACTCAGGGCCATCATGGCCCTCTTGTTTTTCAGTTATTGCCCTTTGTTATTTTAAGCCATCAGTATTCACATAGGTTTCAGATCTGTAATCACTTCAGCCATCAGTTTTCATTACCAAAAGATTTTTTCAACAGCCTATAAATTATGTTTAAAAGTTTAGAATAAACATTGAACTTATTAAGGTTTACTATATTTATGTTATTGAATTGTTTATAATTTCTTATTTATTATTGTGATTGTTTTATTTCAATCTATTATCAAGTAATGTGTTCTTTATTCTTTAAAAGTGTTGTATTTGAATATGCTTGAATAACATCTGTTATCCTAATGTTCAAATCTTTCAACATGAAGTGGGTCAGTAAAACACTTTTTCTGAAAATTGAGTTTGAAATTTTTTCATGATAATTTTCTTTAAAATTTCAGGCCAGATTATATTTCACCATTAGATGATCTAGCATTTGACATGTACCAGGACCCTGAGATTGGTCAAATCATCAGAAAACTTGATAAGAAAAAACAAGAGGCTGTGTTACGTAAGTTGTCTTGAATTAATCTGTAACAAGTGAACTTGTACATAAATCTGCATATATCTTAAGTAATCAAATATGATATTAGCAATTTCTGATGTATATTAATAGTAAAATAAATGGCTGTGTTCCTATATGGTCCTTAAAGTGACCAACAAGCCTTTATTAACCTATGAGGTTTCTGCTGTTTTGGTTGCATATCTTGGCATCGTAAGTTGGTAGACCATGTTTTTGCTAACTGTTTACCTACCTTGCTTTTAGCAACTGATTCTCTACACTTGCAACCTGCGCAGACCAAGATCAGCTGGCACATTTGTTTGGTCTGATCATGGTCTGCACTTGTTAACTATTTCGTCACTTCCTATTTTGAACAAGGCCCTAAAATGATGAATGGTTTTATCCAGATTGGAAAATCTGCTAGTCCATTTTAACATATTTAACATGGTTAGGGTGAATAGAATGATGTAAAAGTTTGTTATTCACTGACCAGATCAAATGATTCTGACTTTGCTGTTTGTCATCAGCAATTTCATTAGCAGGTATCAAAAGGATGTAAAATGACTATAACTTAATATTTGTTCTAATTACAGAGGAAAGATATGAATATGCTAAAAAATTGAAAGCTACCATAGTGGAACTTCAAAAGGTAAAGTTTATGTTTTAACATTTATATTCATATACTTAGAATGATTTTAAAATTATTATTTTACCTCAATTGTTATGAAAGCTTATAGCTCTTTCTATCCACTCTTGAGTTCAACTTACCGAACTAACCAGTGCTATTGGAGAAATATTTTGATGACAATAGTAGGGCTCAAACCTATGATCCTTTGATTGTTGACAACTTGACCACTAGGCCAACACTCGCCTTAATGTTTCTTTATATACATTAGGTGTGGAAACTATCCAACTAGCTTTAACTGCTTTGTTGCTAGCGGTAACAATGACAGTAGCACATTGAAAGTCTGACCAGACTCTCTACTGATGTCCCTTCAATTTTATCTCTGTATTTCTAATAAAATAGAAATAAATAGATAGAGGATATTCAAGTTTTTTCTATAAATACATGATTTATTTTCATCGAGTGGTATGAAAATAAATATTTCATGAGTGGCGGTAGCCACGAGTGAAATATGGTAATTTTCATGCCACAAGATGAAAATAAATCATGTATTTATAGAAAAAACTTGAATTTTCTGTTTATTATATACATTTTTCTCTTTTTTGCGATAAAATTGGAAAGAATTTCCCTTAAATTTTGTGTACTGGCAGAATTTAAAAGAAAGTAGTCCGGCAAGACACCAGTGAAAATACGGAAAATATGTTTCACTGCAGTGAAAAATAAATTTTTACAGTGAAAATACGGAAAATGAAAATACGCATTTTATTTTATCAATATTTCTCAATATTTCATTTATAAGTATATAATAAATGAACATGTTTACTATGTTTCTTCTATATTACATGTATATATATTGATTAGTGACAATGTTATGTTTTATTTTGACGCCATAAGGCTGTAGGTAGGGTAGGGTAGGGTAGGTGAACATTACTTCATTGAATTTAATTCTTTCCTTAACAATAATCAGGCAACTGAACAAATTTAGTGAGAACAAATAAAAATAAAATAAACGAGGTTGACAGGATTACAAAAATAAATTTTATACCATGTTATTCTGATTCTATACTAGTAATGATGCTAGTAATTATGAAAGGTTGTTATATGATTTGTATAATATTTATACAGGCAGGTGAGAAGCTGGGGAAATACGAAGTAGAGAAAAGACAAGCTGTAGAAAATGAGGACTATGACAAGGCTAAACTGAAGAAAGTACAGATGGATGAATATAGGCTACAAGTATACACAGATCTCAAAATAAATGATTTACTCGAAGCTACTGGGGTGAGTATTGTTAATTTCATAGGAATGTATCTTCTTTACTTATAAGTGTTAAGTTGTTTTCTGTGATAACATAATGTTAATTCTCTGTAATAACTTGTCGTTTCCATGATATCTTATTATTAAACTAGATCACTTGAATTTTCAATCAATCAATCAATCAATCAATCAATAAATGCTCCCATGTGCTTGCTGTTGATTGAAATAATGGTCAGAAAATCCTCAACCAGTTAAACTGACATTAGTCACGGTATCCAAGGTAGAGTGGTTTAGATTGACAATTTCATATCGCTCACTCCTTGGTTTAAAGGTCATATGGCAGTTTTGTAACCTTACTATTGAAGAAAAACCTCGGACCTCCCAGGTGTATTATTTCAGGCACAAACAGTCATGTGAATAGAACAATGAATGTTCAGAAAGCTAGATGGATAGCTTCCACACATTAAACAATCCTCCGAACCCACAGCAGTGAGGGGCAAGTGATTTGAAGTCGATGACCTTAACTACTCAGACACGAACGCGCCTAAATTCTAAAAACATTGTATAATGTTAAATACATTATACATCTTGTAAATATGAAAAAAACAAACAAAAAAAACAACAATAATTAGAAATGTTTGAGATTTCTTTTATATTGAAGAATATTACAGTAAACACCCTTTATAACGATATGGCTTATAACAATAAACGGCTTAAATATACTATTGCAACAGCCCGACACTTGTCAAATTTGTTGTCTCTTGGATACAATAATATTAACTGGATATAACGATATAAATTGGGCAGTCCATTGAATATTGTTATAAGCTTGTACTGTACTTCACTACTTTATAACAATATGTTGTAAGTTGCTTTATAACTTATTTTTCAGTCGAGACACCCTAAGAAAATAACACTTGGTAAGTGAATAAAATTGTTGTAGAAATAGTATTTTAGTTTATATAAATGATTATGTTACAATAATTATCTAATTAAGCTTTCTTACAATAAGACATCTGTTTTCAATTCGTTTCTTTTGGCAAATTGACATATTTTCATAATGTGTTTTTTGTCCGGAGATAGTACTATAATTGTATGTTTAATAACATTTTTATCCTGAAATTTTCATATGATTAATCAGCATTTTATAAGGTTACTTGAAGAAATATAAATCATGTAAATTACTACCAGTACAGAGTCAAAGAACATATTTACTCTTACCAACTTGCAATAGTATTACAACCTAACAATGCTGCAATGATTTTATAAATGTTTATATTTTTCACATATATTCTTCTTTTGCATACTACATGATTATGGTCATCTTTGTAAAGTTTATATGCCAATCTATGCCCTTTTTAAACAAAATGAGATTACTTTGAAGGTTTATTGCTGTGTCCGAGCAGTGTAACAGCATAATGTATAAAGAGTTGTGTGAAAAAAACAATTTGTTAGTTTTTATGACTACTGATTTTTTGGTTGGGAAACTACCCGCCTATATGACTGACATACTGTTGGGAAAGGCGTAAAATGAAACAAACAAACAAACTGATTTTTTTGCTTCCTCAGAACCTACAAGGGGACCTACCCCACCACGATTACTTGAGCTACCTCAAAGGAGTCCCAGTCCTCCACCCAGGACCCCTTACGATGAACGTGTTATTCCAGCAATGAAAAGGTATCTTTCTAAATTAGACAGCAAACAATAGACACTAGCATCTTGTCAGAGAGTGCGTTAAGATTGTTCAGATTGTTTTAAGGCATAAATCTGGTTTTCTGTTATCAATTGAAATCTTTACTTTAATTCTCGAAAAAGTTGTTTTTATTTCTTATCTACAGAAGAGTTGAGTTATTATTTAATGGCTGTGTTTTGAAAGTTTATGCTGTGAGTGTTATGTAATTTAAGTTTTAGTGCATTAGAAAGTGCTTTGCAAATTTTGAGAATATAACTATATATTATACATATACAGTATAGTTGGTAACAATAGGCATGAAAGTTTTTGAAGAAGACTTAATCTAACTTATTGATTAAGAAATACTTAAAGACAGGGAATCAGCAATTTAGTAAGTTATTGCCTGTTTATGTATTGGCTACTCTCAGATATTTCAACATAAAGTGACATTATGCCCATCCAAGTGTAAATGGCCAACAAACAGGTAAAAATCCAAACTTAATATTTTACCATAATTGTGTTCAATTTGATATCTTACTACGAAAAAAAATCAATAATCGAAAAATTCTATAATCACAGTTCAGAATGTAGCAATAATCTCAATTCTTAAAAAGAGTGAGGCAGTCTTTATATAACTTGGGTCATTTATATATTGTAAAATAAACAATTTTCTCAAGTAGGTTATCCACTATTGTTCAATCACCATTATAATAGTCAATCTTATCAAATATATTACTAATTCAACTCAACTTGACAGGAAACACTTTAACACTTACAAAGCTTAAGTTTTATAATGGACTGTCTTTGCTTTGAAATTGGAACAGTAAATTATTATGATAGTGATTTCATTGTAAAAAAAGAGAAGAAAATGTAACAAATAATAGGATAAAGTATGGTCCACACTAGCTCATCTTAATCTATACAGGTGGACAAACCTCATGCTTCTCATGCTGTAATTGCTTAAAGATTTAACCACTTAACCTGCTGAATTTGTGTAATGGATTTACCCTTCTTTAAATTTGGAACAGTCCATTTGAAGTTGTAGGGATTTTCAGTATCAAAATACAAAAATTAAGCTATCAATAGTATAGAGCCAGACATTGCTGCATGGAAATGCAGAATGGCCTGGCTATATTGGTAGAAGTGGCTAGTCATTTCCATTTAGAGTAAATTAAAATTTTGTCATTGAAAAAAAATATGGAAATTTGAAATTATTCTCTTCAAAAACTTTCAAGTATTATAACTGCCTGCAAAATTTTGTATGATGCAAAAGAATATAGAATGCTAACATAATGAAAAAAAAGAGGAAAAGCATGGCCTGTAGAATTAACACAAAGAGCTTCCGATGGAATGATATTTCAGAGCAGTAATTTGCAGACTTTATATGTACAGTAGATATGTTATATTAGGCTACCTTTTTGCCAAGATGGCATAGATATAAGATGTGTAACTGTTAGAGTAAAAAATTGTCCACCATTTTAACTTTCTGCTGGAAAAAAAATGTATTTGTAGTTTCAGATTTTTATCAAATTTGTTTTAGGGATTTGTAATTTGTTAGAAGTTGTAATACTGTTCTGTTGCTTGACTGTATTTTGCTGTTACTCTTATGTTAGCCATAGAGCCCAGTCACCATCAAGTCCAAGAGTTAGAACACCATATGATGAACGACCTTTACCTATACATAAGTGAGTAATCACAGTAATAATGGTGTGCATGTGTGTTATTGCTATTTATAGCCTTTGATTGCTATTTATAGCCTGTCTGTGATTGGTTGGGCTATTTATAGACTGTCTATAATTGGTTGGGCTATTTATAGCCTGTCTGTGATTGGTTGGGCTGTTTATAGACTATCTATAACTGGTTGAGCTATATATAGCTATTTATAGCCTGAATGTGATTGGCTAATTGATATAATACATTGTGTAATGAAGAACTGAGAGTCACTGTGTTTGATGTTTTTTTCTCTCTCACAATTATTAACCATGAAATGTAACAAATCACCTGTATACTAACAATATCTGAAAAGGGCTGTCAGTAAAACTTCTATGTTAGTATTGATAGATACTTTTCTTTTGACTTATCTAAAAGTAACATTTATTGTTCAATATTATTAAATTAAACAGCACAAAAAGTAATTATTAATACTAAGTGTATGACTAATAAAAAAGTTAAAAAGAAAAAAACTTTATAAACATTCAAGATATAAAAATATTATTTAATGTTAATGATGATTATAATGAGAATGAAACATTGATAAGGTTTGTATATTATTTTTCAAATACAGAAACCCGATTTCACAGAAATTATTTTTTTT
>NW_026853982.1:0-20958 GCF_026571515.1 Ruditapes philippinarum
ACAGTTACCACCTCCTGTCTACAGGTTAGGATCATGAATTGATGGTGAAGAAGTGTGCAAAGTTTCAAAGCCATATGTCAATGGACTTTGAAAATATTTCAGATATTACAAAAGCTTAAACATAAGTGGTTACGCGATGCTCAGGTGACTAGTATAGCTCTACTTATTTTTATCGAAAAGTCGAGCAAAAAAGTTTTAAGATCATGAGTTACTCAAGATAATAAGTTAGCCAACCTTTTGCTATCACCATTTTCTCTAGTTTACGTTTAGCCGCTGCTCGTTCAACAATCTTCTGATCTATCGTATCAGCAGTAACAAATCTGTACACCACTACAGGCTTTGTTTGACCTATCCTGTGACATCTGTCCTGGGCTTGTAAGTCTTGTTGCGGGTTCTGTAAGTTAATGGTAGTTACCAGGAATTTATTACATTAATTTGATAGATAGTGAATGCATTATTCAATGCTTTTAGACAAAACATTGGAAATCTTACTGCTCTTTATCTGTGCATATATGACAGACAGCACTTTAGACTTTTCTCAAAGATTGAAAGTAAATTAAGAGTTATGCAAAAACTTCTATGTTCCCAAAGGTAGGTAAAACACTGAAGAGGCACTTATCTTGGTCAATGACCTATTGTTCTTAAAATTTCCTCAGAATGTGTGTATCAAAAGAACATCTTAGTTAAGTAGCCACTAAGTATGTGACAACATTTCTGATTTATAACAAACAAGCAAATTTGTTGAATTTATATCCCCCCCCGAGTACTGGTTATTACTAACACAACAACTGAAGACATAAGGCTTTATTTATATATTTATCATGGCATAAACAGTAATATTCTTTAAACTTGATAAATATTCAGGGCAATAACAGAGCAATAACTCTGTGTTAAATAGTAATATCTGGAAATGCCAATGAGATGTATGCATACTGCATAACTAATCAAGGGCCATAACTCTGAGTTAAAATGTCTGACCCCAACAAGGCAATGATATGGGCATCTTCTCTTGGTATTGAAGGTTCCCATAAAGTTTTGTTGAATTCCAGCCGGTAGTTGCAGAGAAGTAGCGCGGAAATGATTTTTGCTCTATATGCATACTGCATAACTAATCAGGGGCCATAACTCTAAGTTAAAGTGTCTGACCGGAACAAGGCGACAATATGCGCATTTCCTCTTGGTATTGAAGGTTCCCATAAAAATTCGTTGAATTCCAACCAGGAGTTGCAGAGAAGTAGCGTGGAAACGATTTTTACTCTATATGCATACTGCATAACTAATCAAGGGCCATAACTCTGAGTTAAAGTGTCAGACTGGAACAAGCCGACGATATGCGCTTCTCCTCTTGATATTGATGATTTCCATAAAGTTTTGCTGAATTCCAGCCAGTAGTTGCAGAGAACTAGTCCGGAAGCGACATTCGGACAGACAAAGCCAAAACTATATCCCCCTCCCGATTCCATCGGCGGGGGATAATTAGTAATTTAATTTGTTTAAATTTGCTATTTACCCAGTCACTATCATAGATGATCACAGTATCTGCTGCCACAAGGTTTATACCAAGTCCTCCAGCTCTTGTACTCAATAAGAAAACCCAAGTATCTGGATCTTTGTTGAACTTTTCCATCTAAAACAAATAAAATCTCTCTTTTTTAATTCAAAACTCTCTCAATGCTTAACAAGCTAAAAGTAAGCCTTATGCACAGTACCAGGCCAGCAAACGTAATAATCACAGGCCTTTTTAACATCATATAAGTATCAACCATTTTTAAATATAGTCAAATGAGGATATACAAGTATTTTAGGATGCTTTTGTTTGTCACACTGACACAGTATAGGTCATTTGGCGACGTTCCAGCTTTACTGGTGGAGGAAGACCTCAGGTTCCCTTCCGTGCATTATTTCAGGCATGAACGGGCACCCTAGTAGAACCACCGACATTCCGTAAGCCAGCTGGATAGCTTCCTCACATGAAAGAATCCAAAGTCCCTGTCGGGATTCGAACCCACAGCGGTGAGGGTTTTAGGATGCTATCTGTGAAATTTTCAATGGACTATTCTATTAATCTTTATTTCAAACAAGACCAGTCTATTGCAAAAATTCAGAGAAACAAGAAAATATTGACTTTTATAATTATTACTTTATTTCACAATGATATTAACCACACTAAATATCTTAGATTTGTCCATCTTTTTATCTGGATAAATTTTTGTGATTCTTTCTTACACCTAATTGTGTAAAATTTCTTAACTTCATCAAACTATTTTGGTGTCATTTTATTTAAATTCACTTCATTTTATTTCAATTCACTTCACTTCAACAAATTTTAAATGTTAAAATGAAGTAGCTGTTACCATTTTTTTTAGTATATTTCCATCAACAAAATCAACAAACAACAAACTTACAGATGATTGTCTGTCCTCAATTTTACGGCTTCCATCAAGTCTACAGAAATTTATCTCCCTCATATACAAATAATCCTCGATCAAATCTAGCATCCTTGTCATCTGGGAGAATACCAACACCTGACAAACACAATAACGATATAAGACAGGATCTGATACACTTACCATAGTATGATATAATGTTGATACTTTATAGTGAATTGCTATATTTAAACTTGCACTCTTTTTAAATCAGTACTCAATGGAGAACATGTGGTATTTAACAACATGATACTGTGCTGGTACCAAGTACATTATGTACTGCTGTATTAAGATAAGTCCACCATTTTTTTTACACAGATCAGATAAATCATTCTTTTCTTATCAATAAGGATCAACGTAAAGAAAGTTTCATCAAATATTTGCAATGGCTCACAATGAAATGCCATTTAAAGCTCAATTCTACTTATAACAGGTGGCAAGGCAGACCATTTCTAGCTATTTTTAAACAGTTCCTTTTTCCATTTTCATCAAAATCTGCTCAATGTTCAGGGAGGTCATCCATTTTTTTATACTTCTATATTTATCATCATTCATATTGTAACAAATGGTAAGACTTACCTTATGTCCTCTGCGACGGAGTTCTGTAAGCATTTTATCTAAAACCATCATTTTTCCACAACTCTTCAAAAGGTCTTCATCCACCTTTACAAAAACAAATGAGGAAAACACAACTGTGAGTAAGGAAAAAAATAGTGAAACCATTGGAAAATATTTGAAATAATGTAACTGATACATTTGAGTATATTGATGAAACATATGGTATTTTCCTGTGGTTTTTTCCTTCTTCCCAATAATACATCTAAAATAGCAAGCTTCCTGGGGTAATGGTTACTAACTTTTGCTTAAGTCTATATGAAAACAGTCAAAGCCATTTTAGTTTCCAGGGCTGAACTTTGAATTATTTTTGTAAAAGACCACTAGTTGATGTAATTATCCTAATATTAAAGCTGTGGGCCTTACGATTTTAGACAAGCTGATTCTTAAATATTCTGCTTTTTGTTACCATGGCAAGCAGTTTCTTTTAACATGAAATGGAATTATTTAAACAACTTTGATTTAGGGTTTCATGCAAAGAACATCTCTCCAAATTTCATCAATTATTATGCATTAGTTAGTAGGAGATATCGCAAAAGCTGACCTTAAGTACTTTATGCTCAGGTAAACTAAATTCATTACTATACTTCCCCTTCAAATTTTCATGTAGCATCTAGAAAGTTAACTTCAATTATTTAGCTTTGAGAAGTTACACATACCTTTGGCATGTCAAATTCACCAAGGGGATGTTCTACAAGGTACGGGTGATTACAAATCTTTCGTAGTTGCATCATAATATTTCTTAATGTATAAGACACTTCAGCAGTCTTTACCTCCACAGGCCCTTGCTTCCTAAATACAACATAACTACTGGTAAATATTCACTATATATACAAAACAATTATCAATTAAAACAATCAATATGATGTGTAGATGAAAGGAACATTTTCAAGTCATCTTAACCTTATAGCTGGTAATACTTAAATATGAATACAATCGACTCAATGAAGTATTTGTGTGGAAAGGAATTGTTCATGTTATGTTGAAAAAAAAAAATCAAATAATAACTTTCTGCACAGATCAAATCAATGCTTTCTCTTTGCCAACACAAAACAGCTAGTCATAACTTCTGTTCATCAATTTTTGTTTTGTTTCCGTCATTGTCACTGTGTAGGTCAACCATTTAAAGTTTTATATTTTCCCTTTTATTTGTATGACAATATATCATATCTTCATTTAGCATTTTAAAATCACCCTCCACTACAAGATCAACTTCAATATCACAGACTTACCTAGTGAAGGTCTTCCGACCTCTTTTTGGTCTTTTGAAATCATTCATCTCAATTTCCTTCTGAAATTCTTCATCTTCCTTTTCCTTTTTACAATAATACATAATACAGTTATAAAACATGTTATAAAACAAATGTCTTTGAAATCAAATAAAAGGCTACAGAATGACAGTGGTAGGAAAATAAGAGGACAATACACAGCCAGGAAAATCTGATTGATACTTAAGCACAATTAGTGCCCCTATGATCTGGATATTTGGTCTGTTTCTTAGTTACATAAAGAACTGATATACATGGTCATAAATGGAAAACCCGTCAATTTCTTATGCTTAAATATCTAAAACATCTAACAATCATTTGTATTCATGTACAATGTATGGGTGTCACAATTCATATCACTTTACAATCATGAAGTCTTATTAAATTTAGAAATATACAGCTATCCATCTACCTTGAGAAGGTCTGAGGTTTATACTTATGTCCTGTATACAGGAAGATTGTGTCTCCTTCCTTTAGTAAAAACATTAAAAATGACAAAGTTATCTGGAATGAAATCCTTGTCCAATACTACACCTCTATTCTTAAGCAAAGACATTAACAAATTCACTATACCGTTCTACTTTTGGCTTTCTCAAAAATGGATCTGTTTACAGTTGTTTCATACAGGTCTTTTTGTAATGCAGTCAATGGGCAATACACTATTAGTTCTTTCTTTGGAGGAATTTCTAGATCAACATCAGTTTTCAATCTTCTCAGCATGAATGGAGTCAAAATCTGAAAATAACGGCTGATTAGAACTCTGTTGCCAAAAACACAAAATCTCTGCCTATCTTGCCACTGTTTATCACACAAGAGCAAATCCAAGTTTAACAAATACATTTCAGGCTGCTATTTAAATTTTACATTCAACAGAATGGCATATTCATACTTCAAATCAAGAATTGTTTGTGTTTTTTTTAAAACAATCTGTTTCACATGTCATTTCCCATTTACACATTCTTCACCATTACTATACTAAATAGTTAAAGTAGATTTGTCCATCTTTCAATCTAGACAATACCATTCATTCTTTCTAGTGAAACTTTCAAAATATGTAATGACTGAATAGCAAACAGCCAGGAATATGACCAGATGGTATGGATTTGCCAACTTATCTTGGTCTGCACTAGTCTCTTGAGTAGAAACAGTTACTGCCAGCAGGCTAAGGGTTAAATAAAGCTCTCACCTGGTGTAACATGCCTAAAATGTTGCTCTTTTTTTCTTCTTCTATGATAGCACTGTCAGCATCCTCGTCTGACATCACTGTCACATCAAACCATGCTTCAAAACTGTCATGTAAAATTTAATAAATCTTCATTAAATAACTTGTACAGGTTGTCATTTCAATGCTTTCAAAATGATTTCAGTTTGAACTTACAGCAATCATTTTTGGTTTTATAACATAGAAATATTACAAGATTCCAAGTTTTATGGCATTAAATGTTTTTGAGACATAATTTTGGCCTACAGCCATCATCTCCTAATGACAACCCTGCAACTTTTTTATTTCAGTGTGTAATACTTATCTAAAAAGCTGGTTAATAGGAAATTTTGTTGCTTAAGGTCATATTTACACTAACTTGATGCATCAATGTGGAAAAATTTACTGAATTTAGAGCTGTGAATGCAGGGCTGGCAAAATCAATTGCCATATTGCCCAGGTTGCCCAACAGCCTGTACGGACAAGTGGAAACTTTCAAGAATTAACTATGTAAATAACATGGACAAGTTAAAAATTGTCTGAGATTAAAACGGACAAGTAAGTCAAAATCAGATTTTGCCGGCCCTGGATTGGAAATCAAAGCATAGAAGTTATGACAGTTGACACAAAATTAGGAACATTGATAATAATAATACTAAAACACAGAAAAAATATGAAATATGCGAACTTTAAAAGTGAATTGGTTTACAATAGAAGATACATAATACAAGTGTTTTTTTATCTTCAGAATGCACAGGAACTTTTTTCCAAAAGAGATTTTTTTGAAGTTTCTTGCAAAAAGTCAGATTCTTTAGAAACCCATCTGAAAACTGGGGTTTTCAGAAACAATTTAACAAATTTTTTGATTATGCAAAGAGCTGGCCTTTTTTCTACAGAAATTTTCATTGAAATAAAACACATTCCTTAATGTTTCACCAACAGGGATCTATAATTAAACACCTACCTTCCCAGATCATCAAATATCTCTGGTAATAAGAAGTTTAGCATTGACCATAGTTCAGCCAGGTTGTTCTGTAATGGTGTTCCTGTCAACAATAATCTATGAGCCGTGGTAAACACCTTCAGTTCCCTGGAAATAGAAACAATATGATTATTTAAAGGAGATCTCTCAGTTCCCTGGAAATAGAAACAAAAAGATTATTTAAAAGAGGTCTCTCTCACTTCAGTCTTTCCTTATATTATAGTTAAGATTTTATACACTTTTAGATATAGAGCTGAGTGAGTAAACTTTTCATTAATTTCACGAGGATTCATTTTTCAACAAAAAGTTGTTCTTAGTTAAAAAATTAGTAAACAAACAATAACATGTTTGAACTTCAGTGTATCCCCAAATTTTGAAATGTACCCCTGATTTTTAATGACAGGGGGTACATGTACCCTAACATTTGAAACTTTATGGCATTAAAGAGTCTTAACAAACCAACTGAGACAGGCAGACTTCTAACAAACACCAACACTTAACCCACTGACCATGATACGTTCAGGTGAGCTAAAGTCCAATATTACATTCTATACAGATTTTTGTTTTATAAAACTTTAAATCGTACCTTGCCAACCTACAATGCCTGTTCTTCATCCGATGTCCTTCATCTATGATCATGTACGTCCAATCAAACTTGGTCAATGCTGGTCTGTCCAGCATAGCAACTTCATATGACGTGATCACAACTGGATGTATAGTTACACCTTCCATGATTTTGTGTTTTTTCCTGATATCCTTCAGGGAAAGGTTTCTAAAATCTTTTGAGCCATGGTGAAACACCAGAGGGAGCTGAAATAGATCATGTATCAAAACATACTTGTTTCCTTTTATTCCTATGAATTTTCAATGTGCATAAAGTTTAAAAGTCAAAATTTCTTTCTGACAATACAAACACGAAACATAAATGTGTAAAACAGATGTACACAGCTGTTTGTCACCAATCACAGCAGCTACAGTGTAAATAATGCAAGTTACAGCCTTTTTCCTTTTCTTAGCTCTCTGCAATTTTAATAACAAAATCTCCTAAATAACACATACTGTTAAAAATTCAAAGAAAGGCTATAAAAGTCTGTTATCAAAATTAAGCTGTTTGTAGAAAGAGATATTCTTACATAAGGTGCAAATCGTTTAAACTCCATTCTCCAGTTTGGTAGAGTTGACAATGGTGCGACAACCAGGAAAGGACCAGTGGCTCCCATGGTAACAATCTGAGTGATCAGTGCTATACACTGGATGGTCTTTCCTAACCCCATCTCATCAGCCAACATTCCATTTATACCATTCTCATATAAAACCTAAAATAGTCAAAATAAGCAATTATCATAGTATTGCAAGCAATCCATAAGTCCCCTACTGGTAAGAGCCCAAGCAACATTCTGAAGGGTCATTGGCCATTCACTTAGGTTCCTATTTTAAGTAAATTTGTTGAAAAAGTTCTTTAAAAGTGATCACAGGAAACAGTTTTTATGTACAGACAGACGGACTGAAGGACACTCTAAAGTTATTTTTTAAACATCCCTGTTATCAAAATATAACATTTTTAAAATCCTATCATGATTGAAGAAGTTGGAGTAAAAATTACCAATTTCTCAAAAAAAAGTCTAAGTTCAAAAGGGGCATAATTCTGGAAATAGTCTTGCTAGAGTATTGAATACTCACAAATGTTGAGTGACAATAAGAAACATTTATATGAAGTTTGAAGTAATACATTCAGAAAAAGAAGTTATTAAAAAAAACAATGTTTTTTTCATGAAAATTTTAAGTTCAAGGGAGGTAATTCTGATAAATTTTGTGCTAGAGTTGTAAAACCTTGTCACATATGATGTGGTTGATGACATCAACTTATATTTAAAGTTTGAAGAAAATACCTTAAGAAATAAAGAACTTATAGTGAAAAAAACTTAAAAACTAGAATCAGAAATCTTGAAATTCAGTCTATTTGTTGCCATAGCAACCAGAATTTTCAACATAGGAAGATAAAAAAGGATGTGCATAATTTCCATACTGCCATCTACCCATATGTCAAGTTTCATAAACATATTTTCAGTACTTTTTGTGTTATCACTGGATCCAGGTTATGTGTAAAATTTGCCATATTTTCAGTCTATTTGTTGCCATAGCAACCAGAATTTTCAACATAGGAAGAAAAGAAAAAGACGTGCATTATCTCCATACTGCCATCTATCCATATATCAAGTTTCATAAAAATATTTTCAGTACTTTCTGCGTTATTTCGGGATCCAGGTTATGTGTAAAATTTGCCATATTTTCAGTCTATTTGTTGCCATAGCAACCAGAATTTTCAACATAGGAAGAAAAGAAAAAGACGTGCATAATCTCCATACTGCCATCTATCCATATATATCAAGTTTCATTAAAATATTTTCAGTACTTTTTGCGTTATCGCGGGATCCAGTTTTGTGGACGGACTGACGGACGGACAGACGGACGGACAGACAGACGGACGGAGGGTAAACCTAAAGTCCCCTCCGGTAAACCGGTAGGGGACTAATAAGTGTCATACCATACTTACAACTTTGAATCATGTACATGGTTTTAACATACTTTCATTTCAGCTTGATTGAGAAATAAGTTACAAATTATATTAATCATTTGAGTCTGCTTTCTGGAACTCACCAGGGTCATAGGCTATAAAGAAATTTGCTCATCTCATGTATCTTACTGGTCAGAAACTAATACAGAATGTACACTGAGAGATTCAAATCAAAAATGTTTTATATAACCTGCATACAATAATGGTGTGTGAGTAAACATCATAATGGCCAGAATAGGGGGCTAAAACCCCAAGATCTTTGCATTATTTACATACTTAAAAGGATATTCAATACATCAGAATTTTTTACCTGGATAGCAGACAATTGATGCTAGCAAAAAATAAGAAGCATCCTGGTAAACTATAAACAGGAAATGAAACTGATTTTTCTGTTGTTTTATTCAGCATAAGAAATGGTAACAGTAAACTTACTTTAAGCCAGTTGAGGCCCTCTATTTGGTATTTTCGTAGACTTCCGCCGGAAAATAGAGCTGGACGTAAAATAGTGCCATCATCTGCAACATCAGCTTTACCCTGAAATAACTCCCCTTCTTTCTTAATTTTTCTTTCCTAAAATATACCAGAAAACCAATAAATCATATGTGATGACTGATGACATAAAAAGATATCGCAAGATAGTAATTTCAGACAAATTTATAAAATTCTTTTGCAATGGCTCTGGAAAAAAAAAATATTCAGTTTCAATAGATTTTTTTTCAAATGAGAAAGATGTCAACTCATGTAAAACCCCATATAAATGTAGATATCCATGTATGTATGCTGCATTCATACCAAATATAAACCATATAGTCAATGGAAATATAAGATAAATGTATTTTTAGTCCTGATGACCATAAATAAGACCCTTATAAATGGTGAAGGTTCATCTAATGTGCTTCTATACATTCTACCTCAGAAATCCTTTAGTTATCTGGTAACCTTCTTTCAATGTGAATCATTATCAATTAATGGTCACATACATATACTTATCATGGTTATAACAAATGCCAAATGTTTGCAAGCTATATTGTATTAGTACTTTATATATACATACTAAACTATAACACATAAAAACATCTCAGACAATAACTTTCTATAAACAATTCAAGCCTGAAAAACACAAATTCAATAAATTTTGTGACTGAAATTCAAACAACTCACAATTTTGATTTCTGTACTTTTATCTTCATCTTCCACTTTTCTCTTCTTGAACTGTGAATAATCAAAATTAAGTCAAAAAAACCTACAAAAATATGAAACCATTGCCATCATATTTCAACAAGAACCGGTTGAACCGGGTGATGCTCCCCGAGAAGGTTCTGGACACAGGAAAGTATAAAAAAAATTAACAAAGGGCAAAAACTCCAAAATTAGGCAAAGCGGAGTTATGTTTTTTTGCACTGCACTTCTATTCAATGAGATCTATCTATCTATAAAGTTTCCTGATGATATCAGAGTTATGTCCCGGGTAAAAGTCAAAGTGTAAAAATGAACAAAGGGCAATAACTCCAAAATTAGACCACACTTTGTTTAGGTTCTTAAAGCATTGCAATTCTATCCAATTATATCTAACTACCTACAAAGTTTCATGTTGCATATCTCTAATAGTTTTAAAGTATTGTCCAGGATAAAAGTCAAAAAGTAAAAATAAACAAAGGGCAATTACTTCAAAATAAGGCAAGGCAGAGGAATGATTCTTAAGCACTGCACTTCCACCCAATGAGACCTATCTATCTACAAAGTTTCATGTTGATATCTCTTATAATTTTAGAGTAATGTCCCAGACAAAGTCAAAGTGTCAAAATGAACAAAGAGCAATAACTCCAAAAGTAGGCAAGGCAGAGTTACGGTTCTTGTGCACTGCACACCTACTCAATGAGATCTATCTACCTACAAAGTTTCATGTTGATACCTCTTATACTTTTAGAGTTATATCCCGGACAAATTTCAAAGTGTAAAATAAACAAAGGGAGATAATTCAAAAATTAGGCAAGGCAGAGTTACGGTTCTTGTGCACTGCACACCTACTCAATGAGATCTATCTACCTACAAAGTTTCATGTTGATACCTCTTATACTTTTAGAGTTATGTCCCGGACAAAGTTCAAAGTGTAAAATAAACAAAGGGGGATAATTCAAAAATAAGGCAAGGCAGAGTTACGGTTCTTGTGCACTGCACACCTACTCAATGAGATCTATCTACCTACAAAGTTTCATGTTGATACCTCTTATACTTTTAGAGTTATGTCCCGGACAAAGTTCAAAGTGTAAAATAAACAAAGGGGGATAATTCAAAAATAAGGCAAGGCAGAGTTACGGTTCTTGTGCACTGCACACCTACTCAATGAGATCTATCTACCTACAAAGTTTCATGTTGATACCTCTTATACTTTTAGAGTAATGTCCCAGACAAAGTCAAAGTGTCAAAATGAACAAAGAGCAATAACTCCAAAAGTAGGCAAGGCAGAGTTACGGTTCTTGTGCACTGCACACCTACTCAATGAGATCTATCTACCTACAAAGTTTCATGTTGATACCTCTTATACTTTTAGAGTTATATCCCGGACAAATTTCAAAGTGTAAAATAAACAAAGGGAGATAATTCAAAAATTAGGCAAGGCAGTTATGGTTCTTGTGCACTGCACACCTACTCAATGAGATCTATCTACCTACAAAGTTTCATGTTGATACCTCTTATACTTTTAGAGTTATGTCCCGGACAAAGTTCAAAGTGTAAAATAAACAAAGGGGGATAATTCAAAAATAAGGCAAGGCAGAGTTACGGTACTTGTGCACTGCACACCTACTCAATGAGATCTATCTACCTACAAAGTTTCATGTTGATACCTCTTATACTTTTAGAGTTATGTCCCGGACAAAGTTCAAAGTGTAAAATAAACAAAGGGGGATAATTCAAAAATAAGGCAAGGCAGAGTTACGGTTCTTGTGCACTGCACACCTACTCAATGAGATCTATCTACCTACAAAGTTTCATGTGGATACCTCTTGTTGTTTCAAAGTTATGTCCCGGACAAGAAAAGGGACGGACCGACCGACGGGAAGACGGACGGACAAGGCGGCGACTATATGCTCCCCCGAAATTTTTTCGGGGAGCATAATAAAATATTGAGATTTGTCCGACCGTTGGTCTAAGTAGGCATGCTCTGAAAATGTTAGTAGAGGCCATTATGCTAAATGTCTAAAGGTTTCTGACAAAAAAGATATTAGAAGATTTTAATTTTATCGGTGGAGTTTTTATGTGACACTAAAACAGCACAGGTCATTCCAGCTTAATTGATGGAGGAAGACCTCAGATGCTCTTTTGTGCATTATTCCAGACACAAGCTGGGACCCGAGTAGAACCACAGATATTCTGTAAGCTAGCTGGATGAAAGAATTCCATTACGCTTACGAGGCTTGAACCTACAGTGGAATTGGGCGAGTGATTTTAAGTCAATTCAGCCATTGACGCCCCAAGGATGGCTATTTAAAAATTTAGGGGACCACTCAATGATGTTACAAGAATACTTTTAGAGATGAACATAAAATATTTATTGCCTCCTATTATCCCAAAGACAATTTTTATCATGAAATATTAACAATTCAATCCCAAATTCACTTTCCATATCTTACCTGGAAAATGTTTGTGAGCAGTTTGGCACCTTGTGGTGATTGTTCATTATAATCCATGTTCTTCCTTTTTCTGCCTTTCTTTGACTCTGTATCTAAAATGAGTACACACATATGTTACATTATGAGTAAATCATCTCCACTGATCAAATAAAAAATGTATTTTATTCAACTTACACTTTTAAATAATATCTTAAAATATTCTGTGTATTCCAATATTAAATAAATATCATTTACTGAGTACCATTTTTTTAAACAGCACAACATACATGTTTGACCTCTTCATCATGATTTTAAAACTTCTGTATAGATCCACTAGACAAAACAACATTCCAAATATTTATGCTCTATGTAATGCAGTGTTACAATCTACCCAATAAAAGTCTAGGTAAACCAAGATCATTTTAACCTGCGTATTGCAAGGTCCTTTCATAATCAGGTTTGTCTACAAGTACAATCAATATATGGACATTCCCCCACAATTGCAATTCTGGATCACTGATAGATTTAAAACTAAGTAGCAAACTTTTAACATGTTTTGTAATCTGTTCTTAACAACAATAATAAAATAACATAACAACAACACATATTAAACAACAAACAGAGAACAAGAACAAAAGCATAACACAAGCTATCCAGCATATATTTCATGAGTGCATGAATCGCCTTAAAGTGAAATGTTGGATATTTCTACTTTTATTAGTAATATTTATTTAATTGGAGATTAAGTAAGTTGTATGTAAGTATATGAAAGCTGTTGCAGACAACTAGGTTATATTTCAAACTGAAATACAATTTGTGTTGAGAGCCATCCATATCACTCAAAAGTTATGCTCGGATGCTTTTAGAAACATTTTAAAATCCAACAAAAAGAATGCAGGCAATATTATACATATGACTAACAAAGAGGGTCTTCTTCTGAGTTTTCCTCAAATTCTTCCTCGTTAGTTTCATCTGGTATAAGTTTACTTCCTAGGTATACTCTCAAAGTTTTCACAAAATCTGTGTATAGCAAATCTTAACAAGATTAAAGGGACTCCACTGATTTTTTTTTTAAATGATAGTACTGGAAATATTTTATTTGGGAGATTTTTTATACCATTGATTTGGTGGATATCTATACCAAAAACTTGTGTACAAAATTTACAAATTTAAAGATTTTGCAAATATTGTTTGTCTTACAATGTCTTGTGGGTATAGAGAGAGTAAATACAGAAATGTAATTGTGATATTAGAAAATATATATGCTCTTTACAACAGCGACTTAATATTCGCGATCCATAATATTGTTTTAAAGTTTTTGTCTCTGTGAAACCACTATCCTTATGCAAATGCTAAATACTGTACCCATGGAAGTTCTAGGAATGCAGTAGTTTTAAATCTTTTGTATCTTAATTTTTTTTACCTCCTTGTGGGGCTTCAAGTCACACTAACTTTGTAAAATGTCATTTGGCAACATACAACCCTTAACAGTGGAGTAAAATCTCTGGTGCATTCAAATCATTATTTTATAATGCCCATGCAGGCATAATAGTACAAATACAACATTTCATAAGTTAATCTTTTGTTTGTTTGTTTTGGGTTTTACGTCACATCAACACAGTATAGGTCATATCGCAACGTTCCAGCTTTACTGGTGGAGGAAGACCTCAGGTGCCCTTCTGTGCATTATTTTAGGCACGAACGGGTACCTGAGTAGAACCACAGACGTTCTGTAAGCTAGCTGGATAGCTTCCTCACATGAAAGAATCCAAAGTCCCTGTAGGGGATTTAAACCCACAGAGGTGAGGGGCAAGTGGTTTGAAGTCAATGACCTTAACCACTCGGCCACAGACCCCCCCCCCCCCCCCCCCCATAAGTTAATCTCCTCACATGAAAGAATCTCTAGAATCAAATAACACATAACAAACCATACTTCTCTTCTATATCTATAAGCAACTAACAAAAGACTTTGCTTCAAGCATTTACAACAGAAATTACAGTATTTTTGGTCTGCTTTATTATCAATCACAAAGGCCTGCTCAAATATATAACATGCACATATAATCTCATAATTTTATAATACTATATTAGAATACAGTCAATACACGTACACAAAAAAAACCAAAATGTATTTCTTTATCCTTTACCTTCTTCTTCTGGAGGTTTCAGACTGTTTCTAGTTTTCTTTCTAGTAAAAGTATTCTCTTTATCTGCAGTAGGAGAACTTTGTTCAGTATTTGCTTCAGTCTGAGAACATGTTCCTTCATCATCAACTTTAGCTGCCTCTACTTCAGGAGTTTTATTACTGTCTACACCTGCAGTTGCTGGTGAAGTTGTTGGAGTATTGGTTTTTGACATTCGTTTAGGAATTGGTGCTCGAAGTTTTAATGATCCCCGTGTTTTTCTAGAGTCTGTTGTCTAAAAGTAGTATAAAACACTCACTGCCAACCATAAATAAATCACAACTGTAATTGACACCTAGTTTTTTTTTTCTTTATTACTTTTGCTTTCTCGAAAAAGTTCAAGTTTAGTTAGTCTCTAGACTAAACACTTGATAGTGGAATAAGCACTGGTCTTTGAAAACTTGACAATCAAGAAAGGGGCATAATTTTTCATGTCAAATTAAATCCCTATCTTCTTTTGAAACAGTAATCATATGCTCAAATACAGTTTTTCTTAGCTATCAAAAATACTGGTTAAAAACAGTTCCCAAACAAGAAATGTGTCCATATGACATATAAACCCCCACATTCCACTGTTTTATCAAACAAATAAATATGCCCACAAAGTAGCAGGAGCAATTAAAATGTTGTTAACAAATTCAACAACTTTGTTACATAAAAAATTCTTTCTAACAATGGCCCTACAGATGACACTTGAGTAACTTTCACATCAACACTTACAGATGCTGATATCAAAATAAATAATCACACACCTGTGATGGTTCAGTGCCTTGTTTGTCCTTTTCTTCTTTCTTTTTCTCCTCTTCCTTGGCCTGTTTCTGTAAATCAACAAATTAACTATGAGGAAATTGTTTGTTTCATTTTATGCCTTTTTCCAACACTATTTCAGTCATTTAGGCGGGTAGTTTCCTAACCATCGTTCCAGGAAAGTTACTGGTTCTTGTGCACTGCACTTCCACTCAATGTGCTTGACCAGTGTATGAAGTTGTATTGAATTCCACAATTAATCTTCAAGTTATGCTCCGGACAAGGAAAATGCAACGGACGGCTGGACCGACCGACCACCGAGTGACTCCTATCCCCCCCCCCCCCAACTTTGTTTCAGGGGTATAATAAATTTTAACATTCTATGATTTCTTTTTACAGACAAAATTTCAAAGTGATGAATAACAGTTCTTTATTTGTCAAATCTTTATCATGAAATTTTGTATTTATTTAATTACAACAAAAGGATTAAGAACAAAATATATTTAAATTTTTCTCTAGAAAATTAATGTTGTCAAGTTATCAGGGAAAATAGCCCTTAACATTTATATATCCTTGAAGATACATTAAATTAAAAAAATCCTACATTGATAAGTCTTTCTTTTCTCTTCTTTTCTTCCTCCCTCTGTTTTTCCATACGTCTAAGGAGATATTCTGTATACATGTTACTCTTCATTAGCAGATACTGAAGACGTTTATATCTCTCTTCCTTCGTGTTTTGATCCATATGCAACCATAACTGAAGATAATTATTACAATGATCCATATGTAACCATAACTTTAGATCATTATTACAATGATCCATATGTAACCATAACTGAAGATAATTATTACAATGATCCATGTAACCATAACTGAAGATAATTATTACAATGATCCATATGAAACCATAACTGAAGATAATTATTACAATGATCCATATGTAACCATTACAGAAGATAATTATTACAATGATCCATATAAAAGCATAACTGAAGATAATTTGTATTTAATACTTTATCTTAAGATACAACTTGTCTAAAAATATCACATTCTAAAACAAAATCAAGGTCACACTTTTCTTACTAAATCCAATACAAAATGGTAATAGTCAATTCATCAATCTCTTCAACTCACATGAGTGAGGACTTCAGACACAAATGCATATCATTAATTTCAAGAGAAAGTATCTGTTATTGAACAGACAAAACATGCATGCAAACCATGTTGATATATATAATTTTACTTGGGTGCCTGCATGTTGCATGTACATAAAATAATGAACTGAGAGGCCTTCCTGAAAAGGTGCCATATGACCTTTACAACCAGCTTAGCTGAAAACTACGTAACTACTTAATATTTTAACAAGTTACAAACCTCTTTTCTTTTCTGAATTTCAGCTTCCTCTTCAGCCTCCCCCTCTTTTTCATGTTTTGTTTCCTCTTTAATCTCGCTCTCTGTAATCATTTCATCATTAGGGTAGCTTGATACTGACTCTGCACTCTCCATACCTACTGACTCTACATCCCCCGCATCGACTGATTCTAAAACAAGACAATATGAAAGTCTTGAAAATTATTTTAATCACTAAACACATTCTATCACAAATCAAAGCGAAATTAACGGTTCAAAAGATGGACAAACTTCTTAAAATAAAGGTTGTTTTAAAGAGCCCAGATTTCTTGAATACCTTAAAATTCTACCCAGTGTGAGCTATACCAAAGATTTTTGTTTGATATCACGGATTTGTTTTCCATGCGGTATGCATTGTGAACAATGAACAAATAAGAATGGGGACCACCTTGATGATCCAATTTACATGGTTAAAAATAGGAAATACAGTTAAGCAGATGAAAAACAACTTCAACACTCAATGACTGACCTGGTTCTATTTGAGAAAGTTCCTGGCTGTAGGAATGCTATTCTTAACCTGTGTTATGACTTATATATCAAGGTTCTGTATGCATTTTTTAGACATGTGTATTTCCTTACTTAACCATCATAAGGTTTCTTACTGTGTCACAGTGTGAGTTTAATTGTAAATGAGGGTTACTAGATTGCACCTCGATTTTTATCACACAATACAATCATGTTTGGTAAATAACACATCATGAATGGAATTCATTGACATTCTGATATACTGGAACATACCTGTTCAAGTTTAAACAAATAAATATATGCCTGTACTCTTACTTGAAAAAACAATTAAAAAACAAATAAAAAACAAAAATAATTTGTTATCAATATGCGTAAAAAACCCCTGAAATAATGATAAAATAATAAAGACTATTCTAGAGTTCTTACATATAATATGAACAAGGTTTCACAATAAACCTGTTTGACTCAAGGTAAAAAAAATCGATCAAAGCACCCGATAAGTGACTGAATGTCTATGACAACATTTATAACAATAAAGGAACATTTTTAAGAAGATTGAGTTTTTCTCAAAGGGCATATATCAAATGTTGACAGTGAAGCAGCAATCAGATTATCATGGGAGTCATACCTAAATTATCCTGTTCTGAGCCATATTTGCTACAGGCTTCTTCTCTAGGAGTATCAGCTTCATTAATTGCTGGTTTAAACGGGGACTCCAAACCTACTTCACACACTGTACTCATTTTTCATAAGACACTGAAATGAGCAAAACAAATGTATGGTTAACAACATTTTTCTATAAAAAATAGAAAAATTTACATATTTTTTATTTTCAATTTCTGTATCTATTTTCCTTACCTACAGCAGAGAGGTACAATAGGATGACAATATTTGGGACAATTTCCTATAGGGCTACAACATTTCACCAAATGTTCGATTTTATATGATTTCAATTTTAACCACCCCTGATTTGATTGTATGTCACATTACTATTTTGTCTTCAGTTAACAATTATAAATTCTGCTTGTTTGCTCTTACAAGTGAGTGGCCCTTGACATAGGTTTCTTCTTCTTCATTTCTTTTGTTGTATAACCATTATTCCCTGCGGTCTGGAGACCGCAGGTGTATTGGTACGCGTTTAACTTTTGAGGCATGGAGGAGCACGTGACCTGTTTTCGGTACATGGAGGAGCATGTGATCTGTAAACCGTACATGATTGGTTAATTGACCTTTTCGAAAACCTAGCTAAATACCGTTTGCCGGTACGTTACGGATTTACCTCCGAATTACACCTCATTAAGAACAAAAAACTAATTACGTGATATTTCTAATTTTCTATAATTATTTACCTTTTAAGGTAGAAAAACTTTAATGATGTGTTTGAAAATTATCAATGTTTCTTTAATTTTTACAAACAATAAATTGTTTATACTGAAAATCTACAAGATAAAAATATACGTAGTGGCATCTAATAAATAGAGATATTTTCTGTGTAAACTTGTGTGTTTACTTTTCTTTTGCTAAAATGGTAGGCCTATTTAATCATTTTCTTAAAATAAATAATTGTTTTATGTTCGATCTTCTCTGGTCTTCAACGGTCACCAGTCACCAAAGACCTTCTTCTATATTGATCGATTATTGTCAACTATATTCATGATGCAAACGTTTATTTATTCCCCCCCCCCCAAAACAATGTTGAAAATAGTTAAATGAAATATCTTTGTATCATTAAAAATGTTCCCCGCAGGAAACCATTTTACTTGTCTCAACTTATTTGACTTTTTATTACTAGTAGTGTTTATGAAAATAAAAATTGGTCTGTTTAGTAAACACTTCTATTCAAACCAAACTATCACAGTTATATGATTAGTACACTTAAATTTAAACATCTGACATTTTTACAAACTTAAAATAGACTTTTTTAACACATTAACATCAGAGCTTTCTTTTCATGTGTTGCATCAAGTTAGTTGTACTTAACAACTTCTGACATGACACGCCTCAAAACATATCTTACGAGTTACATGTTGCTTTGTTTAATTTTTCACCCCTACTTCCTTTATTTAATTGTTGAAGAATATTTTAGATTTATTATTTTTCTACTTTGATGTTTGAAGTCATTCTGATATGTTTACCAAAAATACAACACAATGTGCTCACTAATTGGATAACCAAGATAAATAAACAATTGCACGTAACATAATAAAGCGGTAGACTAGTCAGACAGGGACCAAAAGTTGTATTAATTCTGTGCTTATTTCTGGTTGTAAATCATATCAAAATACCAGTTTTCGATGTATCGCAACAAATCGTTGCACCTCTAATTTCCTAGCCATTATCTTGTTGGTAGGCAAATTAGAAAGGCAATCAAAAGAATCTGAGAGATATAAATCAACAACTGCACAGGGAACTTTTAAGTGCAGGGCATTTTTATTCTATCACATGGGGCCAATATAAGGCTCCAATTTGCAATCTAAAATATGTCCCCCCCCCCCCATCATAAAAAAATTCCCAACAATAGCCTAAAAAATTACACCGATGCAAATTCTGGGAAAATTTGAACTGTTCCTTATAAGAAATGATAAGTTATATTATATTGGTCATGCACTACATGTAGGTTTCAAATTTTTTCCCAATTTATGCTGAGTGCGAATAACCATAGAACAGACTTCATGATCTTTCACAACAAAAGTGACCACATCATCTGGGAATCGAAAATGGAAGACGGTACTGTTTACTTCATAGTTCACGGGGTGTCTACAAGTAGACGTTAATAACACAGAACAGCTTTGATCAAAATGATATGACGAGAAGATCATGAACAAGACGATAAATGGCATCCAAGTTGACGGCAGACAGACGTTTCACTATTGAGACGGTTCATACCAAGACGTTTCACTCCCTTTTTATACTAAAAATATTTTGATACTTATGATATACCAAAATAGACCTCAAATATTGAATTGAACTAAAATAGACCTTAAATTTAATAAAAATAAATTAAAAAGGGGGATTTCACTTTTTTTGTCAATGACTCAGAACTTTAAGTTCTATCATTTCAGATCTTTTGTAAACATGGACTCAATAGGCAGTTTTAATTTAAATTAACCTCAGTAACAAGTGGAATTAGAAAATAAGAGTAATGAGTGCAATTATGATCATATTATTGTCTTATCCAAGAACTATATTTAAATAATAGTAATTGTAAGAAAAGTTTCTGTTCTCACAGTCACAAACCAATGGTATACTATATAGCCCGGGTCTCCACGATACCGGTGTACATATTTTAAACAAGGTGTTTTTCATATAAAAATTTACTGACTTGAAAAAAAGAAGGAATAAACAACTTCATTAACATTTAATCCTCTTAAAATTACATTACAGAGTTCTGTTACTCCGAAATTCTCGCTCATTGCGAATGTAAACAATGGGCGACCATTTTGTATGACGTAGTTCAACAGACATCATGCTACTG